>NC_048575.1:18879844-18904844 GCF_013265735.2 Oncorhynchus mykiss | reverse complement strand
TCAGTGTACACAGTGCCTTCGGAAAGTATTCAGATCTCTTGACTTTTTCCACATTTTTCCACAAGAGAAATACCTTATTTACGTAAGTATTCAGACCTTTTGCTATGAGACTCGAAATTGAGCTCAGGTGCATCCTGTTTCCATTGATCATTCTTAGAGATATTTCTACAACTCAATTGGAGTCCAAATGTGGTAAATTAAATTGATTGATATTATTATTGGGCCATGCTGGTCATTTATGAACATTTGAACATCTTGGCCATGTTCTGTTATAATCTCCACCCGGCACAGCCAGAAGAGGACTGGCCACCCCTCATAGCCTGGTTCCTCTCTAGGTTTCTTCCTAGGTTTTGGCCTTTCTAGGGAGTTTTTCCTAGCCACCGTGCTTCTACACCTGCATTGCTTGCTGTTTGGGGTTTTAGGCTGGGTTGCTGTACAGCACTTTGTGATATCGGCTGATGTAAGAAGGGCTATATAAATACATTTGATTTGATTTAATTTGATTGGACATGATTTGGAAAGGCACATACCTGTCTATATAATATCCCACAGTTAACAGTGCATGTCAGAGCAAAAACCAAGCCATGAGGTTGAAGGAATTGTCCGTAGAGCTCCGAGGCAGGATTGTGTCAAGGCACAGATCTCAGGAAGGGTACCAAAACATTTCTGCAGCATTGAAGATTTCAAAGAACACAGTGGCCAGACAGGGGCGAAGGTTCACCTTCTAACAGGACAACGACCCTAAGCACACAGCCAAGACAACGCAGGAGTGGCTTCGGGAGAAGTCTCTGAATGTCCTTGAGTGGCCCAGCCAGGGCCCGGACTTGAACCCGATCGAACATCTCTGGAGAGACCTGAAAATAGCTGTGCAGCAATGCTCCCTATCTAACCTGACAGAGCTTGAGAGGATTTGCAGTGATGAATGGTAGAAAGTCCCCGAATACAGGTGTGCCAAGCTTATAGCATCATACCCAAGAAGACAAAGTACTGAGTAAAGGGTCTGAATACTTATGTAAATGTGATATCCCCCTTAGGAGACTGAAAATATTTGGCATGGGTCCCCAGATCCTCAATGTTCTACAGCTGCACCATCGAAAGCATCCTGACCGGTTGCATCCCCGCCTGGTACGGCAACTGCTCGGCATCTGACCGTAAGGCGCTACAGAGGGTAGTGCGTACGGCCCAGTACATCACTGGGGCCAAGCCTCCTCCCATCCAGGACCTATATAATAGGTGGTGTCAGAGGAAAACACCCAAAATTGTCAGAGACTCCAGTCACCCAAGTCATAGACTGTTTTCTCTGCTACTCCACGGAAAGCGATACCGGAGCGCCAAATCTAGGGCCAAAAGGCTCCTTAACAGCTTCTACCCCCAAGCCATAAGACTTCTGAACAATTAATCACATGGCCACCAGTCTATTTACATTGACACCCCCCCCCCCCCCCCCCCCCATTTGTTTTGTACACTGCTGCTGCTCGCTGTTTATTATCTATGCACAGTCACTTTACCCCTACCTACATGTACAAATTACCTCGATTATTCTGTACCCCTGCACATTGACTCGTTACCAGTACTTTAGCCTACCTGGTTAATATTTTGTTAACTCTTCTTGAACTGCACTGTTGGTTAAGACACTACCCATCCCGTTAGCGGGATCTTTTTCGTCAGCAACCGCTGAATTGCATAGCGCCACAGTCAAATAATATTACTAAAAAATATTCATATTCATGAAATCACAAGTGCAATATTGCAAAACACAATGTAGCCTTTTGTTAATCCACCTGTAGTCTCAGATTTTGAGATTATGCTTTACAGCGAATGCAATCCAAGCGTTTGTGTACGTTTATCGATAGCATAACAAAACATTATGTACACTAAGCATTAAGTAGCTAGGTCACGAAAATCAGAAAATCAATCAAATTAATCGTTTACCTTTGATGATCTTCGGATGTTTTCACTCACGAGACTCCCAGTTACACAACAAATGTTCCTTTTGTTCCATAAAGATTATTTTTATACCCAAAATACCTCCATTTGTTTGTTGCGTTATGTTCAGAAATCCACAGGAAAGAGCGGTCACGACAACGCAGATGTATATTCCAAATAATATCCATAATGTCCACAGAAACATGTCAAACGTTTTTTATAATCAATCCTCAGGTTGTTTTTAAAATATATATTTGATAATATATCAACAGGGTGTGTAGGTTTTTCAATAACACCGGGAGAAACAATGGCCGCTTTACTCTGTAGCGCAAAACTCACTGTGAGAGCCCCCACCTATCCACTTACGCAATGTGATCTTTCATGCTCATTTTTCAAAATAAAAGCCTGAAACTATGTCTAAAGACTTTTGACACCTTAGGGAAGCCATAGAAAAAGGAATCTGGTTGATATCCCTTTAAATTGACGATAGGCATGCATAGGAACAGAGAGGTTTCAAAATAAGAGGCACTTCCTGATTGGATTTTCCTCAGGTTTTTACCTGCAATATCAGTTCTATTATACTCACATGCTATATTTTTACAGTTTTGGAAACTTTAGAGTGTTTTCTATCCTAATCTTTCTATACTAACCTAATCAATTATATGCATATTCTAGTTTCTGGGGCTGAGAAATAGGCAGTTTCAAATGGGTACGTTTTTTAGCCAAAAACAAAAATACTGCCCCCTACACGCAAAAGTAAGGTCTACACTTGTTGTATTCGGGGCATGTGACAAATAACATTTGATTTGATTTGATATTTCAGTTGTATTTTTTTTAGAAAATGTGTGTGTGTGTAATGTTCACACAGAAGAACAATGGGGTTTAGATGAGAGGAACAACAAAACAGTACTATGAAATATTTACTGTGAACGTTTCTTAAATAAGACTTTGCTTAGCCCCAAGCCCCAAGCCCAGGGTCTATTGTGTACTGTTAGTCTATTCAAGTTATATCCCTTCTCTCTCTAAATAGCCCTTCTCTCTCTCTCTCTCTCTCTCTCTCTCTCTCTCTCTCTCTCTCTCTCTCTCTCTCTCTCTCTCTCTCTCTCTCTCTCTCTCTCTCTCTCTCTCTCTCTCTCTCTCTCTCTCTCTCTCTCTCTCTCTCTCTCTCTCTCTCTCTCTCTCTCTCTCTCTCTCTCTCTCTCTCTCTCTCTCTCTCTCTCTCTCTCTCTCTCTCTCTCTCTCTCTCTCTCTCTCTCTCTCTCTCTCTCTCTCTCTCTCTCTCTCTCTCTCTCTCTCTCTCTCTCTGGAAAAAGGAACACTCAGACCCAACTTGATTAGCTGGGTTCTATAGATGTTCTGATCTTTTCAGTGAACACAGCTGTAGTGAATGGGAGTGCAGTGAAGGAGGTTAGAATCCAAGTTATTCTTCAGTTTTTTTTAATTCAAATATTTTCAATTCCCTACATGATTTCAGGATGGGTGGACAGTAGTTCATCAATGTTTGGTGTGTGTGGGTGCACGAGCGTGAGTAATACACTGCCCTGTTTGTGTGTCATGGTACCAGCCTTAGGCTGTCCTGTCTACTCCTGTCTGTCACACCTGAATGACCAATGTCACTGACACATACGTATGTAGGATCTTAATTTGATCACCTTGTTGCAGAAGAACTTTCCTGCAATGCAAGAAATCTAAAACGTGCAGTGTATTTCAAGTTTAAACAGTTTACTGTATTTTCCACTTTCACATTTCAGACTTTTTACAAAAAATGTATCAAACCCTACAAAAATGTCCATTAAATATAATCCACTTAATAATTGACTTTTCCTGTTGCTGCAGGATTATTTTCCTGCTGTAGCAAGCTGGCTCAAATTAAGATCCTACATCTGTACACAGTCTCTGACAGATTCAACATTAACACATTCAACAAAAGTCTTGTCCCAAAGTCACCCCAGAGAGTGTTCTGCTCTTGCAACTTTAGTGTCTTCCGGGGATAGTCCACTCTGCTGCCCAGACTCCCCACTCAATCTGTGCACGTATGAAAGAGGAGAGAGAAAGAGAGTGGAAGGAAAGGGGGGAAAGGAGGAGAGGGACAGTAGACAGCACACCCAGGCAGATGGATGGACAACAGTAGCCCTCGATAGATAGAGTGTGTGGGAATGGTGTATTCGGACTAAAAACCTTTTGTTTTTGTCTCCCTGTCCCTAACCAGGGGTACTAATTGAGATGAATACAGGAGTTTACCTCATACAAAGTAGCGAGAAATGAGAGTGAAGAAATTGATTGACTAGAACGTCTTTGAAAGGACATTTGGATTTTGAGTTCTTGGTACTGGAAGAATGACACAGTCTGTCTGTAAAGTCTCCTGTACACGTTAGGGTCTATATGAAACATTGATCAGAAAAGCCTTAAACTAGGCTAGTTACAGCACTTAGAGAGGAGTTGGGGAGACCTTGAAATGAGTATGTGTAGCAATGGTTTACGCTCTTAGTAGTGTGTGTGTGTGTGTGTGTGTGTGTGTGTGTGTGTGTGTGTGTGTGTGTGTGTGTGTAATACTACTAGTACTAGCAGAGTGTGTGTTCTGTTACATGTTTGTGTTAGAAGAGAGGAGAATATAGGATTATGTCAATAATGAGGTGGTTTGAACTGCCATATCAGAATGCTGTTTGCTTTGAAGTCTGGGGTAATGAGAACATTCACACACACTGTCTCCTCACACAGTGCATGTGTGTGTGTCTGCCTGTGTGTGCCTGCCTGTGTGTGCCTGCCTGTGTGTGTGTGCGTGTGTGTGTGTGTGTGTGTGTGTGTGTGTGTGTGTGTGTGTGTGTGTGTGTGTGTGTGTGTGTGTGTGTGTGTGTGTGTGTGTGTGTGTGTGTGTGTGTGTGTGTGTGTGTGTGTGTGTGTGTGTGTGTGTGTTGGAGACTCCACTTACAACTGTTAATCACTTCCTACAGAATATGTAGACAGGGTTTGCCTTGGGGCTAGATAACATGAGCATGGATCGGAAGCCAAATAAACATATGAAAATAGAACAGATGCTGATGAGATCAATGAAGACTCCAGTCATCAATAAAACATAAGTTCTGTGTTGTGTCCAAGTATAAGTTTATCAACATGTTATGTTATGATCGCTAGGGTTCTATATCTGTAAATTTGCTATTATTGAATGGCAGAATGTGTGAATTTAACAGTTTGACTTTGCCACTTGGTACGGTTATCTGAGGGTAAGAATGGAACCACGAACTCATATACAAAGCTATGGATGCCATGACTGACACTGTACCTTGAGGGGCTGGATAAACAGACTGGAGGTGTTGACGTCACAGAGAGGCGATTCTGCTGATCACAAAGATACAACGTTGTCCCTCCTGGACTTGTCTTTTACCTCTTTCTCCCTCTATTTACAATAACTTTCTCTCCCCACTACTTTCTCTTTGTCTGTTATCTCTCTCCCCCTCTTTCTCTCTGTCTCTCTCTCTTTCTCTCTCTCAGTACCTTCCAGGGTTGTTAATTCCAACACAGACAGTCGGCCAAGTCTTCTTTGTCTGTCCTGATGCTGACACTAAGAACTGCCGGTGGCAGAGGCAGAGGGGCAGAGACAGGGGCAGAGACAGAGACAGAGGCAGAGACAGAGACAGGGGCAGAGACAGAGACAGAGGCAGAGACAGAGACAGAGGCAGAGGGGCAGAGACAGAGGCAGAGGGGCAGAGACAGAGGCAGGGGGGCAGAGACAGAGGGGCATAGACAGAGGCAGAGGGGCAGAGACAGAGGCAGAGTGGCAGACACAGAGGCAGAGGGACAGAGGCAGAGGGGCAGAGACAGAGGCAGAGGGACAGAGACAGGGGCAGAGACAGAGGGACAGAGACAGAGGGACAGTGACAGGGGCAGAGACAGAGGCAGAGGGGCAGAGACAGAGGCAGAGGGACAGAGACAGAGGCAGAGGGACATAGACAGAGGCAGAGGGGCAGAGACAGAGGGACAGAGACAGGGGCAGAGGCAGAGGGACAGAGGCAGAGGGGCAGAGACAGAGGCAGAGAGGCAAAGACAGAGGCAGAGGGACAGGGACAGAGGCAGAGGGGCAGAGACAGAGGCAGAGGGACAGAGACAGGGGCAGAGACAGAGGCAGAGGGAGAGGGGCAGAGACAGAGGGGCAGAGGCAGAGGGACAGAGGCAGAGGGGCAGAGGCAGAGGGACAGAGACAGAGGCAGAGGGACAGAGGCAGATGGGCAGAGGCAGAGGGGCAGAGGGACAGAGGCAGAGGGGCAGAGACAGAGGCAGAGGGGCAGAGACAGAGGCAGAGGGACAGAGACAGAGGCACAGGGGCAGACACAGAGGCAGAGGGGCAGAGACAGAGGCAGAGGGGCAGAGACAGAGGCAGAGGGACAGAGACAAGGGCAGAGGCAGAGGAAGAGAGAGGGAGGCAGAGGAAGAGAGAGGGAGGCAGAGGCAGAGAGAAGGAGGCAGAGAGAAGGAGGCAGAGAGAGGGAGGCAGAGAGGGGGAGGCAGAGAGAGAGGGAGGCAGAGAGAGAGAGGGAGGCAGAGAGAGAGAGGGAGGCAGAGAGAGAGGGAGGCAGAGAGAGAGGGAGGCAGAGAGAGAGAGGGAGGCAGAGAGAGAGAGGGAGGCAGAGAGAGAGAGGGAGGCAGAGGTAGGGCGAGAAGCAGAGAGGGATGCAGAGAGAGGGATGCAGAGAGAGGGATGCAGAGAGAGGGATGCAGAGAGAGAGAGAGAGAGAGAAGCAGAGAGGGATGCAGAGAGAGGGATGCAGAGAGAGGGATGCAGAGAGAGGGATGCAGAGAGAGGGATGCAGAGAGAGGGATCCAGAGAGAGGGATCCAGAGAGAGGGATGCAGAGAGAGGGATGCAGAGAGACGGATGCAGAGAGAGAGATGCAGAGAGAGAGAGAGAGAAGCAGAGAGGGATGCAGAGAGAGGGATGCAGAGAGAGGGATGCAGAGAGAGGGATGCAGAGAGAGGGATGCAGAGAGAGGGATCCAGAGAGAGGGATGCAGAGAGAGGGATGCAGAGAGAGGGATGCAGAGAGAGGGATGGAGAGAGAGGGATGGAGAGAGAGGGATGGAGAGAGAGAGATGCAGAGAGAGGGATGCAGAGAGAGGGATGCAGAGAGAGGGATGGAGAGAGAGAGATGCAGAGAGAGAGATGCAGAGAGAGCGATGCAGAGAGAGAGGGGGGGGGGGGGGGCATCAGTACAGAAACAGTTTTTTTATATTATGTCCAGCAAGGGTTAAATAGGCCCTAAACTATTTTAGAACTGGACTGGAGAGGCCAACCCAGTCTGTCCAGAAGGACAACATGGTCAACAATGTCGAATGCAGAACTTAAATCTAAGAATACATGGACTGTGTCACGTGTGCTCCCTCTCTGGCCTCTGGGTCACCAGGCTGCTCGTTAGGGGGCACACCTGTCGCCAGCGTTAGGCGCATAATGACACTCACCTGGACTCCATCACCTCCTTGATTATCTGCCCTTTATATGTCACTCCCTTTGGTTTCTTCCCCAGTCGTCATTGTTCCTGTTTCATGTCGGTGCGCTGTTCGTGTTACGTGTTTGTTTCATTTTTTATTACATTTATTCACTCCCAGAACTTGTTCCCGACCCTCAGCGTACATCGTTACAGACAGAAAGGCGAGGGCACTCATCAAACTTCTCATCAGGTCTTTCTTAACTGATACCTAGCCTAATCTTATCTCTGAAATATGCTGCAAACTCATCACATTTAGTTGTGGAGGAAAGTTCACATACAGTGCATTCGGAAAGTATTCAGACCCCTTTACTTTTTCCACATTTTGTTAAGTTACAGCCTTGGTCTAAAATTGATGAAATTGCTTTTTTTCTCATATATCTACACACAATACCCCATAATGACATACAGTGCCTTGCGAAAGTATTCGGCCCCCTTGAACTTTGCGACCTTTTGCCACATTTCAGGCTTCAAACATAAAGATATAAAACTGTATTTTTTTGTGAAGAATCAACAACAAGTGGGACACAATCATGAAGTGGAACGACATTTATTGGATATTTCAAACTTTTTTAACAAATCAAAAACTGAAAAATTGGGCGTGCAAAATTATTCAGCCCCCTTAAGTTAATACTTTGTAGCGCCACCTTTTGCTGCGATTACAGCTGTAAGTCGCTTGGGGTATGTCTCTATCAGTTTTGCACATCGAGAGACTGACATTTTTTCCCATTCCTCCTTGCAAAACAGCTCGAGCTCAGTGAGGTTGGATGGAGAGCATTTGTGAACAGCAGTTTTCAGTTCTATCCACAGATTCTTGATTGGATTCAGGTCTGGACTTTGACTTGGCCATTCTAACACCTGGATATGTTTATTTTTGAACCATTCCATTGTAGATTTTGCTTTATGTTTTGGATCATTGTCTTGTTGGAAGACAAATCTCCGTCACAGTCTCAGGTCTTTTGCAGACTCCATCAGGTTTTCTTCCAGAATGGTCCTGTATTTGGCTCCATCCATCTTCCCATCAATTTTAACCATCTTCCCTGTCCCCGCTGAAGAAAAGCAGGCCCAAACCATGATGCTGCCACCACCATGTTTGACAGTGGGGATGGTGTGTTCAGGGTGATGAGCTGTGTTGCTTTTACGCCAAACATGACGTTTTGCATTGTTGCCAAAAAGTTTAATTTTGGTTTCATCTGACCAGAGCACCTTCTTCCACATGTTTTGTGTGTCTCCCAGGTGGCTTGTGGCAAACTTTAAACAACACTTTTTATGGATATCTTTAAGAAATGGCTTTCTTGTTGCCACTCTTCCATAAAGGCCAGATTTGTGCAATATACGACTGATTGTTGTCCTATGGACAGAGTCTCCCACCTCAGCTGTAGATCTCTGCAGTTCATCCAGAGTGATCATGGGCCTCTTGGCTGCATCTCTGATCAGTGTTCTCCTTGTATGAGCTGAAAGTTTAGAGGGACGGCCAGGTCTTGGTAGATTTGCAGTGGTCTGATACTCCTTCCATTTCCATATTATCGCTTGCACAGTGCTCCTTGGGATGTTTAAAGCTTGGGAAATCTTTTTGTATCCAAATCCGGCTTTAAACGTCTTCACAACAGTATCTCGGACCTGCCTGGTGTGTTCCTTGTTCTTCATGATGCTCTCTGCGCTTTTAACGGACCTCTGAGACTATCACAGTGCAGGTGCATTTATACGGAGACTTGATTACACACAGGTGGATTGTATTTATCATCATTAGTCATTTAGGTCAACATTAGATCATTCAGAGATCCTCACTGAACTTCTGGAGAGAGTTTGCTGCACTGAAAGTAAAGGGGCTGAATAATTTTGCACGCCCAATTTTTCAGTTTTTGATTTGTTAAAAAAGTTTGAAATATCCAATAAATGTCGTTCCACTTCATGATTGTGTCCCACTTGTTGTTGATTCTTTACAAAAAAATACAGTTTTATATATTTATGTTTGAAGCCTGAAATGTGGCAAAAGGTCACAAAGTTCAAGGGGGGCGAATACTTTCGCAAGGCACTGTAGCAAAAGCAGGTTTCTCTCCAGAGATGTTCGATCAGGTTCAAGTCAGGTCTGGCAGGGCCACTCGAGGACGTTCAGAGACCTCTCCCGAAGCCACTCCTGCATTGCCTTGACTGTGTGCTGAGGGTCATTGTTCTGTTGGAAGGTGAACCTTCACCCCAGTCTTAGGTCCTGCGGGCTCTGGAGCAGGTTTCCATCAAGAATCCTTGCTCTGGTCATCTTTCCCTCGATCCTGACTAGTCTCCAAGTCCCCCCCACTGAAAAACATCCCCACAGCATGATGGTGGCACCACCATGCTTCGCCATAGGGATGGTGCCAGGTTTCCTCAGACGTGACAGTTGGCATTCAGGCCAAGAAGTTCAATCTTAGTTTCATCAGACCAGAGAATATTGTTTCTGAGAGTCTTTTAGGTCACTTTTGGCAAACTCCAAGCGGGAAGTCATGTGCCTTTTACTGAGGAGTGGCTTCTGTCTGCCACTCTACAATAAAGGCCTGAAGGCCTGAATCTTCTTCCATCTCCACAGAGGAACTCTGGAGCTCTGTCAGAGTGACCATCGGGTTCTAACCAAGGCCTTTCTCACCCGAATCCTCAATTTGGCCTAGCGGCCAGTTCTAGGAAGAGTTTTGGTGGTTCCAAACTTCTTCCATTTAAGATTGAAGGAGGCCACTGTTTTCTTGGGGACATTCAACGCTTTAATCCTCACATTTGTACCTCAACACAATCCTGTCTCGGAGCCCTACGGACAATTCATTCGACCACATTTTTGCTCTGACATGCACTGTCAACTGTGGGACCTTATATAGACAGGTGTGTGCCTTTCCAAATCATGTCCAATCAATTGATGTTACCACAGCTGGACTCCAATCAAGTTGTAGAAACATCTCAAGGATGATCAATGGAAACAGGATGCACCTGAGCTCAATTTAGCAAAGTATCTGAATACTTATGTAAATAAGGTATTTCTGTTTTTTTATTTTTAGAAATTGACAAAAATATCACAAAAACTGTTTGGCTTTGTCATTATGGGGTATTGTGATGTCATTATGGGGTATTGTGATGTCATTATGGGGTATTGTGATGTCATTATAGGGTATTGTGATGTCATTATGGGGTATTGTGATGTCATTATGGGGTATTGTGATGTCATTATGGGGTATTCTGTGTAGATTGATGAGGGAAAATAATTATTTAATCCATTTTAGAATAAGGCTGTAACATACATTTTTATGGGACAAAGGGAAGGGGTCTGAATACTTTCTGAATGCGCTGTTGGTTTATGGGATTAGGATTTATCAGGCCATCAATGGTTTGAGAAGAGCACTCCCCAATTATTCTGATTAATAGTGATCAAATGTGAAAAATGAGCCCATCTGGGATTTATAATTGCCTTGTTATATATGCCAAATTGCTCTCTCAGAATATCATAATGGACCCACAACTTTTACTTTCTCCACTTACGCTCTGCCTTTCTGCAATTTCTCTTTAATCGACCAGTTTTCTCTCATTCAAGGAGCTCTCTGTTTGGATGTGGCCTTTTTCATCTTTACTGGAGCTGTGGTATCAATAATGGCCCTTAATGCTATTACATGTATCAACTAAATCATCAATAGTGGCCCTTAATGCTATTACATGTATCAACTAAATCATCAATAGTGGCCCTTAATGCTATTACATTTATCAACTAAATCATCAATAGTGGCCCTTAATGCTATTACATGTATCAACTAAATCATCAATAGTGGCCCTTAATGCTATTACATGTATCAACTAAATCATCAATAGTGGCCCTTAATGCTATTACATGTATCAACTAAATCATCAATAGTGGCCCTTAATGCTATTACATTTATCAACTAAATCATCAATAGTGGCCCTTAATGCTATTACATTTATCAACTAAATCATCAATAGTGGCCCTTAATGCTATTACATGTATCAACTAAATCATCAATAGTGGCCCTTAATGCTATTACATGTATCAACTAAATCATCAATAGTGGCCCTTAATGCTATTACATGTATCAACTAAATCATCAATAGTGGCCCTTAATGCTATTACATTTATCAACTAAATCATCAATAGTGGCCCTTAATGCTATTACATTTATCAACTAAATCATCAATAGTGGCCCTTAATGCTATTACATTTATCAACTAAATCATCAATAGAGGAAAGTAGAATAGGTGGTGGCGTATTGTTCATACACTCAATAAAAAATGTAGCAACTTCAGAGGTAAGAGAGTGTTTCTTAATGATGTGTTCAGTATTACCCTGTGCTATGGGCAACAAGGTACTATAAATCCACAGTGGTGATCGGATAAAGCAACATCAACAAAGGATGATATGTCACTAGAAAGCCCCTTGGTAATAACTAGGTCCAGAGTATGGCCACAGTTATGGGTGGGCCCAGTAGAAAGCCCCTTGGTAATAACCAGGTCCAGAGTATGGCCACAGTTATGGGTGGGCCCACTAGAAAGCCCCTTGGTAATAACCAGTTCCAGAGTATGGCCACAGTTATGGGTGGGCCTAGTAGAAAGCCCCTTGGTAATAACTAGGTCCAGAGTATGGCCACAGTTATGGGTGGGCCCAGTAGAAAGCCCCTTGGTAATAACCAGGTCCAGAGTATGGCCACAGTTATGGGTGGGCCCAGTAGAAAGCCCCTTGGTAATAACCAGGTCCAGAGTATGGCCACAGTTATGGGTGGGCCCAGTAGAAAGCCCCTTGGTAATAACCAGGTCCAGAGTATGGCCACAGTTATGGGTGGGCCCAGTAGAAAGCCCCTTGGTAATAACCAGGTCCAGAGTATGGCCACAGTTATGGGTGGGCCCAGTAACATGTTGGATAAAGTCCATCAAGCTCAAAATATTCATAAATTCAATGGCCTTGGAATCTCTTTGTCAACAAGAATATTATAATCACCCAACACAATGATTTTATCACAGTTCTCAAGGACAATAGATAATCGTTCAGATAGATCAGTAAAGAAAGTGGGGAAGTGCTTTGGTGGCCTATACAGGGTTGTGACCAGCACTGGTGGCCGACATGTAAACATGATGCATGATGCTCAAAAGACCCAAAGTCACCAAATGAAAAGGCCTTACAGCCGAGAGCATTAGTTAAAGTAGAGGCTTGATAAAAAAGACTCCCTGGGACTGTAGTGGCGAGGGTCGAGAGCTTCAAGTTCCTCGGTGTCCACATCAGTAAAGAATCATTATGCTCCACACACACCAAAACAGTCATGAAGAAGGCACAACAAAGCCTTATCCCCCTCAGGAGGCTGAAAATATTTCTCATGGGCCCTCAGATCCTCAAAACGTTCTACAGCTGCACCATTGAGAGCATCTTGACTGGCTGCATCACCACTTGGTATTGTAACTGCTTGGCATCCGACTGCAAGATGCTACAGAGGGTAGTGCGTACGGCCCAGTACATCACTGGGGCTGAGCTCCCTGCCATCCAGGTCCTCTATACCAGGCGGTGTCAGAGGAAGGCCCTAAACATTTGGCACGGAAAGATCACGCACATGCTGTGTGCATGTGTCCTGCGTGTGTTGGATTTATAGCATGTGTGAGGCCTGTGTGCATGGCTCTGCATGGTTTCCAGTCTAACTACAGTCTGATAGCAGAGAATGCCAGTTGGGGGATGGTATGACAGATGTGTTGGATGTATGCTATATCTGGGGATGGTGATTGGGGTAGGGAGGCGAGGGGAGTGCAGAGAGACGAGGAGGAGAGGGAGTTGAGCTGTCTGAGGCGTAGTCCTGTGTGAGAGATAGAATATGTGCGTGTGTGTGTATGCCTTCTTGCTGGCTAGTGAGCAAGTGTGTGACGTAGTTTTCATTTCAAAATATCCTTAACATTCTACTGAATGGGAAAAGTTTCCTTTCAAATAGCCACTGCCTGGGTCTTTAGCCTTTATAGGGCTTTAGGAATCGAGTTATACGATCAGAGTGTATATTATACAGCTGTCTCAGTGAGAACATAAAGGGGATTTGACTGTAGGGAGAAAATGAAAGCATGAAGGGCTGAAGGTTAAAAGGCCTGACATGGAATGAGTGTGGTAAAACGACAGAAGTTGCCGTGGCTGAAGCTTGGAGGGATGAACCATTTTTTCCTAACCTTTATTCAGCCTAATCGTATCACACACACATACACACACGCATCTTGTGCGTAGGCTTTAAGTGCTTTATTCGCCTCTTACCTTGCAGCCTTGAAATACCTGTCCAATGTGGTTAGATGCAAGAGGCACAATGGTTGCCTGGCAACCAAACACTCTCCTTGCTGGGGGGGGGGGGGGGGGGGGATAGATAGGGAGAGGAGAGAGGGTAAGATAAGTGAGGGTTTCAAGGGGGGAAATGAGAGTGAGGGGATATTAGGAGAGGAGAGGGGGTAAGATAAGTGAGGGTGTGGAGGGGAGAAATGAGAGTGAGGGGATATGTGGAGAGGAGAGAGGGTAAGATAAGTGAGGGTGTGGAGGGGAGAAATGAGAGTGAGGGGATATGTGGAGAGGAGACAGGGTAAGATAAGTGAGGGTGTGGAGGGGAGAAATGAGAGTGAGGGGATATGAGGAGAGGAGAGAGGGTAAGATAAGTGAGGGTGTGGAGGGGAGAAATGAGAGTGAGGGGATATGAGGAGAGAGGGAAATTGGGCGTCTTTGAACTGTATCAGAGAGGATCCTACCTTTGATCCTTCCGGAGCTCTGCAGGAAACAGGCGTGTCACGGCAAGACAGGATGCGTGCTTTTGCAGGTAAGGTAAAAGGTGAATCATGGCAGACAAGGGAAAGGCTTCCAAAGGAGGGAGAAATAGTGGTGACAGAACAGTCATGATTGTTACAGTATAATGACATCATTATTAACTATAAGGGTTATGGCTCTTGTATAGAGGGTCCTAATGCTGAATCCAATGTTTAATGCTTTGTTAAGTGTTGTTTTCAGTTTTTCTTCTTTATTTAATTGTGTTCCAGCTCAGTAGGTACCTGTTGTAGCTTTCTGTCATATCAACATAGCAATTATACAGCAGCAATTATGTGAGTGGAGTTTTGGGTGGTTAAGGTAGAGAAGCATCGTTAGTGCAGACGTTGACTTAATTGGTGGGTGAACCCAACTGAAGATTTCTGTCTGTTCCGTCTACAGTCTTTATATTGAAACAACAGCTGCTGTAATGTGGTGTTATAGTCATCTGGTGAATCACCTAACAGGTATCACTGTGGTGTTATAGTCATCTGGTGAATCACCTAACAGGTATCACTGTGGTGATATAGTCATCTGGTGTAGGACCTAACAGGAACCACTGTGGTGTTATAGTCATCTGGTGAATCACCTAACAGGGATCACTGTGGTGTTATAGTCATCTGGTGAATCACCTAACAGGGATCACTGTGGTGTTATAGTCATCTGGTGAATCACCTAACAGGGATCACTGTGGTGTTATAGTCATCTGGTGAATCACCTAACAGGGATCACTGTGGTGATATAGTCATCTGGTGAATCAACTAACAGGGATCACTGTGGTGATATAGTCATCTGGTGAATCACCTAACAGGGATCACTGTGGTGATATAGTCATCTGGTGAATCAACTAACAGGGATCACTGTGGTGATATAGTCATCTGGTGTAGGACCTAACAGGAACCACTGTGGTGTTATAGTCATCTGGTGAATCACCTAACAGGGATCACTGTGGTGTTATAGTCATCTGGTGAATCACCTAACAGGGATCACTGTGGTGTTATAGTAATCTGGTGAATCACCTAACAGGGATCAATCACTGTGGTGATATAGTCATCTGGTGAATCACCTAACAGGGATCACTGTGGTGTTATAGTCATCTGGTTAATCACCTAACAGGGATCAATCACTATGGTGTTATAGTCATCTGGTGAATCACCTAACAGGGATCACTGTGGTGTTATAGTCATCTGGTGAATCACCTAACAGGTATCACTGTGGTGATATAATCATCTGGTGAATCAACTAACAGGGATCACTGTGGTGTTATAGTCATCTGGTGAATCACCTAACAGGGATCACTGTGGTGATATAGTCATCTGGTGAATCAACTAACAGGGATCACTGTGGTGATATAGTCATCTGGTGTAGGACCTAACAGGAACCACTGTGGTGTTATAGTCATCTGGTGAATCACCTAACAGTGATCACTGTGGTGATATAGTCATCTGGTGTAGGACCTAACAGGAACCACTGTGGTGTTATAGTCATCTGGTGAATCACCTAACAGGGATCACTGTGGTGTTATAGTCATCTGGTGAATCACCTAACAGGGATCACTGTGGTGTTATAGTAATCTGGTGAATCACCTAACAGGGATCAATCACTATGGTGTTATAGTCATCTGGTGAATCACCTAACAGGGATCACTGTGGTGATATAGTCATCTGGTTAATCACCTAACAGGGATCAATCACTGTGGTGATATAGTCATCTGGTGAATCACCTAACAGGGATCACTGTGGTGATATAGTCATCTGGTGAATCACCTAACAGGGATCACTGTGGTGTTATAGTCATCTAGTGAATCACCTAACAGGGATCAATCACTGTGGTGATATAGTCATCTGGTGAATCACCTAACAGGGATCACTGTGGGGTTATAGTCATCTGGTGTAGGACCTAACAGGGATCACTGTGGTGTTATAGTCATCTAGTGTAGGACCTAACAGGGACCACTGTGGTGTTATAGTCATCTGGTGAATCACCTAACAGGGACCACTGTGGTGTTATGGTGATCTGGTGAATCACCTAATAGGGATCACTGGTGTCATATTCATCTGATGAAGGACCTAACAGGGATCACTGTGGTGTGTGATTCATTTGGATTTATTTTGATTTATATTTTGGATTTGTTTTGTAGGGGGATATGAGGAGAGGAGAGATTAATTTTTTAATTTTGAAGACATTTTAACTTCTTGACGCTACTAGCGGTGTGATAATTGTCATCAACAACCGCTGAATTACACAGCGCCACATTCAAATAATATTACTAAAAATATTTATATTCATGAAATCACAAGTGCAATATAGCAAAACACAGCTTAGCCTTTTGTTAATCCACCTGTCGTGTCAGATTTTGAAAATATGCTTTACAGCGAAAGCAATCCAAGCATTTGTGTAAATTTATCGATCACTCTACAAAACATTATGAAAACCTAGCATCAAAGTAGCTTGGTCACAAAAATCTGAAAAGCAATCAAATTAATAATTTACCTTTGATGATCTTCGGATGTTTTCACTCACGGGACTCCCAGTTGCACAATAAATGTTCCTTTTGTTCCATAAAGATTATTTCTATATCCAAAATACCTCCGTTTGTTTGGCACGTTATGTTCAGAAATCCACAGGAAATAGCGGTCACGACAACGCAGACGAAAATTACAAATAGTATCCGTAATGTCCACAGAAACATGTCAAACGTTTTTTATAATTCAATCCTCAGGTTGTTTTTAAAATATATAATTGATAATATATCAACCGCAACTGTCTTTTTCAGTAGGAGAGGGAACGGCAATGGCTGCCCAAACTCTGTTGCACCAAGCAAAACGCTGCTGGCACCCGGCCATACAATGACGCGATGTTATCGTTCTCGCTCATTTTTCAAAATAAAAGCCTGAAACTATGTCTAACGACTGTTGACACCTTGAGGAAGCGATAGGAAAAGGAATCTGGTTGATATCCCTTTAAATGGAGCAAAGGCAGGCTATGGAACATGGGGTTTTCAAAATAGAAGCCACTTCCTGGTTTGATTTTCCTCAGGGTTTCGCCTGCAAAATCAGTTCTGTTATACTCACAGACAATATTTTGACAGTTTTGGAATCTTTAGAGTGTTTTCTATCCTAATCTGTCAATTATATGCATATTCTAGCATCTGGTCCTGAGGCCGTTTACTTTGGGAACATTATTTTTCCAAACATAAAAATAGTGCCCCCTAGCTTCAAGAGTACAGTGGGGAGAACAAGTATTTGCAGGTTTTCCGACTTACAAAGCATGTAGAGGTCTGTAATTGTTAATGGCAACTGTGAGAGACGGAATCTAAAACAAAAATCCAGAAAATCACATTGTATGATTTTTAAGTAATTCATTTGCATTTTATTGCATGACATAAGTATTTGATCATCTACCAACCAGTAAGAATTCCGGCTCTCACAGACCTGTTAGTTTTTCTTCAAGAAGCCCTCCTGTTCTCCACTTATTACCTGTATTAACTGCACCTGTTTGAACTCGTTACCTGTATAAAAGACACCTGTCCACACACTCAATCAAATAGACTCCAACCTCTCCACAATGGCCAAGACCAGAGAGCTGTGTAAGGACATCAGGGTTAAAATTGTAGACCTGCACAAGGCTGGGATGGGCTACAAGACAATAGGCAAGCAGCTTGGTGAGAAGGCAACAACTGTTGGCACAAATATTAGAAAATGGAAGAAGGTCAAGATGATGGTCAATCACCCTCGGTCTGGGGCTCCATGCAAGATCTCACCTCGTGGGGCATCAATGATCATGAGGAAGGTGAGGGATCAGCCCAGAACTACACGGCAGGACCTGGTCAATGACCTGAAGAGAGCTGGGACCACAGTCTCAAAGAAAACCATTAGTAACACACTACGCCGTCATGGATTAAAATCCTGCAGCGCACGCAAGGTCTCCCTGCTCAAGCCAGCGCATGTCCAGGCCCGTCTGAAGTTTGCCAAAGACCATCTGGATGATCCAGAGGAGGAATGGGAGAAGGTCATGTGGTCTGATGAGACAAAAATAGAGCTTTTTGGTCTAAACTCCACTCGCCGTGTTTGGAGGAAGAAGAAGGATGAGTACAACCACAAGAACACAATCCCAACCGTGAAGCATGGAGGTGGAAACATCATTCTTTGGGGATGATTTTCTGCCAAGGGGACAGGACGACTGCACTGTATTGAGGGGAGGATGAATGGGGCCATGTATCGCGAGATCTTGGCCAACAACCTCCTTCCCTCATTAAGAGCATTGAAGATGGGTCGTGGCTGGGTCTTCCAGCATAACAACGACCCGAAACACACAGCCAGGGCAACTAAGGAGTGGCTCCGTAAGAAGCATCTCAAGGTCCTGGAGTGGCCTAGCCAGTCTCCAAACCTGAATCCAATAGAAAATCTTTGGAGGGAGCTGAAAGTCCGTATTGCCCAGCGACAGCCCCGAAAGGTCTGTATGGAGGAGTGGGCCAAAATCCCTGCTGCAGTGAGTGCAAACCTGGTCAAGAACTACAGGAAACGTATGATCTCTGTAATTACAAACAAAGGTTTCTGTACCAAATATTAGGTTCTGCTTTTCTGATGTATCAAATACTTATGTAATGCAATAAAATGCAAATGATTTACTTAAAAATCATACAATGTGATTTTCTGGATTATTGTTTTAGATTTCGTCTCTCACAGTTGAAGTGTACCTATGATAAAAATTACAGATCTCTACATGCTTTGTAAGTAGGAAAACCTGCAAAATCGGCAGTGTATCAAATACTTGTTCTCCCCACTGTATCTGTCTGTGTATGTTCTGTAGGATAGATTTTTCAATATGTGTACTTTACAGGGCGATTCTAACAAGTTTCTCTCTCACACTTTTGTTTTCTCTCTCTCTCTCTCTCTCTCTCTCTCTCTCTCTCTCTCTCTCTCTCTCTCTCTCCTACAGGATGGATACTCTCAGTATCACTTTGTTGGTTCTGCCTCTACGATAGAGAGAGACAGACAGAGACCCTACTCCTCCTCTCGCACCCCCTCTGTGTCCCCTGTACGAACCTCACCCAACAACCGCTCAGGTCAGTGTGTGTGTGTGTGCGTGTGTGTGTGTCAGAGGAGGCTGGTGGGATGAGCTGTAGGAGGACTGGCTCATTGTAATTGCTGGAATGGAATAAATGGAACGGGATCAAATACAGCTAGCCTGCCTGTGGCTGTGCTTCCTCCACAGTGGATTTAGCCTGGTGATGAGGCAGAAAAGTGCTTTTCCTCCCCCTGGCTTAGTGGACTCTTTAACTGGCCCAGGCTTTTGCTTCAGAGCAACTAGCTTCCCTGCTTAATGGTGTGTGTGTACGTGTGTGTACATGTGTGTATGTGTGTGTGTGTGTGTGTGTGTGTGTGTGTGTGTGTGTGTGTGTGTGTGTGTGTGTGTGTGCGCGTCTGTGCCTGTGTGTTCAATAGCTGTTCCATCTCAAGGTCAATGAAAAAAACATCACTATGTCTTGCCACTTCATTTCTCTGCACCTACTAAGAACAGTATTATAATGGCATACTGCAAGTGAGAGTGTGGTATAGTAGTGATAACAGTTCCCCGAGGAGTGAAGTTAGACATGATGACGTAAGTTGTAAGAGGAGGAGAGGGGAAGATGAGACTAACTTTGAATATTGACATTGAGAATCAGGAGCTTAGAGGGATTGTCACGCCCTGACCGTAGATTGCTTTGTAGGTTTCTATTTTTTGTTTGGTCAGGGTGTGATGTGGGTGGGTATTCTATGTTGTAGGTCTAGGTTTTCTTTTTCTATGTGTTTGGCCTGGTATGGTTCCCAATCAGAGGCAGCTGTCGATCGTTGTCTCTGATTGAGAACCATACTTAGGTAGCCTGTTTTCCCACTATGATTTGCGGGTAGTTATTTTTTGGTTGGTGTTTGTTGCACCTGTCAGAACTGTTTGTTGGTCGTTTTGTTGTTTTGTTTGTGTATTCATCTTTATTAAAGGTATTATGGATACGTACCACGCTGCACTTTGGTCCTCCTCTCCTTCTCCCAACGACAATCGTTACAGGGATATAGAAACTCTGCTCTCTCCTTTATCACGCTCTATTCCTGGGTTGCATGGTTCCCTCGTTCTTCTGTTCCACTGCTCTCCAGTACATGCTGTTCTGGATCTGCTACAACCATGTTTTCTAGCCTCTGAGACCGATCAAAGCAGATTGAGAGCGAGAGAGAGAGAGAGAGAGAGAGAGAGAGAGAGAGAGAGATGTGTGCGTCATCATCATTCAAGCGTAGGACCTTGTCTGTTCTCTGTGATTAACACTAGCCAAGAGAGACCCTGACCTAGGGGCCCATGCACACACACTGTCTCCATGGGACTGTAGTAAATGATAAGGGTTTCATGGCTGAACTGTTTCTCTCCTCAGACAATCTCAGAGTAACTGACTGATCCTGCTCACATGACTGTTCTAACTGTGAGTGTGTGTGCATGTGCGTGCATGTGTCTGTGCAAGCGTGTGTGACCTTTCAAAGCCCCTTGGCGCTCACTGTACCATGCTGATAGCTCTCAGACCTGATCTCCATGGGTAACCGTATCTAACAGTGATGAGCTTGGTCTCCGGGGTTACGGGATCTAACGGTGTTGTGTTACGGTAGTGATTATCCGTTTAACATAGTTGCTGTCACAGGGTTGTCACACTCCCCTCCCCTCTCCTCCCCTTCCTACCCCTCCTCTCCCCACCCCTCCTCTCCCCTCTCCTCTCACCACCTCTCTCCTCCTTTCCCCTCACGCCTCCTCTCCCCTCCTCAACCCTCCTCTCCCCACCCTTCCTCTCCCCTCCCCACCCCTACTCTCCCTTCCCATCTCCCCTCCTCTCCTCTCCCCCCCTCCTCCCCCCACCCTTCCACTCCCCACCCCTCCTCTCCCCACCCTTCCTCTCCCCACCTCTATTCTCCCTTCACATCTCCCCCTCCTCTCACCTCCTCTCTCCTCTCCCCACCCCTCCTCTCTTCTTCCCTCCCCTCCTCTCCCCTCCCTGCTTCTCCCATCCCCTCCCCACCTCCCTCTCCTCTCCCCACCCCTCCTCTCCCCACCCATCCCCACCTCTCCTCTTCCCTCCCCCCCTCTCCTCCTCTCTCTCTTGTTCTAGTAAGGAACAGTACGTTGTGTATGTTTATATTAGGTTATTTATATTTATAGAATAGTGTAGTGTTTTAGGGATGAACATGCTACTTAAAGCCTTCTCTGATCTGGATGGTTTAATGCAGTGTAGGTGAGCAGTTGATATTATGTATGAAGTATTCACTTGATAAGAGTGTTTAGGTAAGCAGTATCATAGAGACTGTAGTGTGTGGGTAAGCATTTTCAGGGGACTGTAAGAGGAGATCACATGCCCCCTGTGAGTGAGTGTCTGTGTGTTCTGGTGTGCGTGTGAGTAAGGGTTTTCAAGGGAATTACTGTGTGCTACTCTGACCTGCAGGAGACGACCTTCAGGCTGTCACACTAAACATACCTAATGATGAGTAATGTGTGTGTGTGTGTGTGATTGTGTGTGTCTGACCGGTGTGTGTGTAATACAGTAAGCGCCCCGGCCTCTCCCAGAGAGATGATGAGTATGAAGGATCGCAAGCCCGAAAACGACTCCACGGCAACCAACGCAGGTTTCCACAGCAACAAAGGAGAGCACACATCCCGGAAAGACGCCATGGCAGGTGTGTGAGAGGAGATATAAAGAATAGATTATTACTTTCTATCTACGCATCTCTTTCCGCCATTCTCCCCCCTCTCTCTCTCCCCCTCCCACTCTCTCCCCCCTCTCTCTCTCCCCCCCCTCTCTCTTCCCCCTCTCTCTTCCCCCTCTCTCTCTCCCCCTCCCTCTCTCTCTCCCCCCTCCCTCTCTCTCCCCCTCCCTCTCTCTTCCCCCTCCCTCTCTCTCTCCCCTTCCCTCCCTCCCTCCCCCCTCTCTCTTCCCCTCCCTCTCTCTTTCTCCCCTCTCCCCTCACTCTCTCTCTCCCGCTCTCTCGCTTCCCCTCCCTCTCTCTCTCTCCCCTCTCTCTCCCCTCACTCTCTCTCTCTGATCTCTCCCCCCCCCTCTCTCTCTCCTCCTCCCTCTCTCTCTCCCCCCCTCCCTCTCTCTCCCCCCTGCTGAGTTTTTCTCATATAATAACCTCAATAGATCACGAATAAAAGAATGTCCAGGACAAAGGTTTGAGTTCTTGAATCAAACGGTTTATTGTGAAACTCAACAGGCTACTGTATCCTACGCCAGGTACATCTGTATAATACACAAATCATCAACAATTAGCTATCTCACTTGTCCATCGCCTCAGTCAATACCTGCCACATCCAGAATCCTACATTTGTTTTAGTTTTGTTTTCAAAGCATCTTTGATATTGTCTTTGTAATGAAAGTGCTATATAAAATCCATCTATTATTATTATTATTGTAATATACAGGTAACTGCAGTAAATGAGGGTTCTGGTCGCTCTGTTGTGGTCTGGGGTGTCATTTTCCTGGCATGGTTTAGGTCCTCTCTACCCCTTAGAGGACAAGGTAATCGCCAATACAGCCATTCTGACTGATCATTTTTATCCTGATGGGAGTGGTTTCTTCTAGGATGACAGTGCCTTCATCCACAGGGCACGAGTGGTCAATGAATGGTTTGATGAGCATGAAAACAATGTAAACCATATGCCATGGCCATCTCAGTCACCAGAACTCAACCCAATTGAACACTTCTGGGAGATTCTGGAGCAGTGCCTGAGATAGCGTTTTCCACCACCATCAACAAAACACCAAATGATGGTATTTCTCATGGAAGAATGGTGTCGCATCCCTCCAATAGAGTTCCAGACACTTGTAGAATTGATGCCAAGGTGCATTGAAGATGTTCTGGCTCGTGGTGGCCCAACACCCCTTTATTTTGCCAGTTTCCTATAGCTCTCTTAACTCATTCATTAAGAGGCATTCACTATTTACTAGTTTAAACTTGCATTCTGTATAGACATTTTGTCACTAATTAACTGTGTGACTTAAAGGCTGATGTTGTTTTCACCAGAGTCTCTGACATGTTCTCAGGTTAAAGACTGATGTTTTCATCAGAAGTTCTGACATGTTCTCAGGTTAAAGACTGATGTTTTCACCAGAGTCTCTGACATGTTCTCAGGTTAAAGACTGATGTTTTCATCAGAAGTTCTGACATGTTCTCAGGTTAAAGGCTGATGTTTTCATCAGAAGTTCTGACATGTTCTCAGGTTAAAGGCTGATGTTGTTTTCACCAGAGTCTCTGACATGTACTCAGGTTAAAGACTGATGTTTTCACCAGAGTCTCTGACATGTTCTCAGGTTAAAGACTGATGTTTTCATCAGAAGTTCTGACATGTTCTCAGGTTAAAGGCTGATGTTGTTTTCATCAGAAGTTCTGACATGTTCTCAGGTTAAAGACTGATGTTTTCATCAGAAGTTCTGACATGTTCTCAGGTTAAAGACTGATGTTTTCACCAGAGTCTCTGACATGTTCTCAGGTTAAAGACTGATGTTTTCATCAGAAGTTCTGACATGTTCTCTTGTTAAAGGCTGATGTTGTTTTCACCAGAGTCTCTGACATGTTCTTAGGTTAAAGACTGATGTTTTCATCAGAAGTTCTGACATGTTCTCAGGTTAAAGACTGATGTTTTCATCAGAGTCTCTGACATGTTCTCAGGTTAAAGACTGATGTTTTCATCAGAAGTTCTGACATGTTCTCAGGTTAAAGGCTGATGTTGTTTTCATCAGAAGTTCTGACATGTTCTCAGGTTAAAGACTGATGTTTTCATCAGAAGTTCTGACATGTTCTCAGGTTAAAGGCTGATGTTGTTTTCACCAGAGTCTCTGACATGTTCTTAGGTTAAAGACTGATGTTTTCATCAGAAGTTCTGACATGTTCTCAGGTTAAAGACTGATGTTTTCATCAGAGTCTCTGACATGTTCTCAGGTTAAAGGCTGATGTTTTCATCAGAAGTTCTGACATGTTCTCAGGTTAAAGACTGATGTTTTCATCAGAAGTTCTGACATGTTCTCAGGTTAAAGGCTGATGTTGTTTTCATCAGAAGTTCTGACATGTTCTCAGGTTAAAGGCTGATGTTTTCATCAGAAGTTCTGAAATGTTCTCAGGTTAAAGACTGATGTTTTCATCAGAAGTTCTGACATGTTCTCAGGTTAAAGGCTGATGTTGTTTTCATCAGAAGTTCTGACATGTTCTCAGGTTAAAGGCTGATGTTGTTTTCATCAGAAGTTCTGACATGTTCTCAGGTTAAAGACTGATGTTTTCATCAGAAGTTCTGACATGTTCTCAGGTTAAAGGCTGATGTTGTTTTCATCAGAAGTTCTGACATGTTCTCAGGCTGAGGGCTGATGTTGTTTTCATCAGAAGTTCTGACATGTTCTCAGGCTGAAGGCTGATGTTTTCACCAGAAGTTCTGACATGTTCTCAGGTTAAAGGCTGATGTTTTCATCAGAAGTTCTGACATGTTCTCAGGTTAAAGACTGATGTTTTCATCAGAAGTTCTGACATGTTCTCAGGCTGAAGGCTGATGTTTTCATCAGAAGTTCTGACATGTTCTCAGGTTAAAGACTGATGTTTTCATCAGAAGTTCTGACATGTTCTCAGGTTAAAGGCTGATGTTTTCATCAGAAGTTCTGACATGTTCTCAGGTTAAAGGCTGATGTTGTTTTCACCAGAGTCTCTGACATGTTCTCAGGTTAAAGACTGATGTTTTCATCAGAAGTTCTGACATGTTCTCAGGTTAAAGACTGATGTTTTCACCAGAGTCTCTGACATGTTCTCAGGTTAAAGACTGATGTTTTCATCA
>NC_048575.1:18837344-18877344 GCF_013265735.2 Oncorhynchus mykiss | reverse complement strand
AGAGCGTGAAACCGTGGAAACCTGAAACCACACCCCGCGCTTATCCAATTAAAAACCTTATCTTATCACCTCAGATGAAGTTAGACCAATTAAACGGCTCTGTGAAATGTGTCAACGTAAAGTTAATACAGCCACAATTTTGGAAGATGAAACTAACTGTATAGTTTCTGATGTGTGATGAGTTTTTATTTCCTCTCCAGATCCCTCCTCAGCCCATGACCATAGCTCCACAGGCAGACTGCTCCTCTACACCTATAAAAGAATACGACACGTTCCCTCCATCCCTCCCTCCATCCTTCCCTCCGCCGCAGAACCCTGGCCGCATGCTGGATGACTCCTTCTTCGTGCCTCCAGACCAGCCCCTCCCCCAGCCCCCGTCTCAGGCTGCCACTGACCTCCGGATGCACCTGGGCCTCAAATCCACCGGCAACTACGTGGACTTCTACTCTGCATCCCGGCCCTACTCCGAACTCAACTACGAGACCAGCCACTACCCGGCCTCGCCTGACTCCTGGGTCTAGAGACAGGAGTCACAACTTATCTCTGGTCCTGGAGAGACATAGGCTTGTGCAGGCTTTAGCTCCAGCCTTGCAGTAACAACACCTGATTCAAGTAATTAAAGTGTTATGAACAGTTGTTTTTAGGATATCAGGTTTATTAGTGCTGGGCTGGAACAAAAGCCTCCATGGTCCTGTAGCTCTCCAGGACTGGGAGTGAAAACACTGGTGTAGAGTAAGGTGGGAGTGGGAGGTTAATATTAGTTACTAACCGCAGCAGAGATTGAGGGGGTAGAGGAGGGAGGTGCCAGGGGGTTGTTAGGGACTGAGGCGTGAAGAGAGACTGTGCATGTGCATGAATACCACAATACATTTTCTTTCTGCCAGTTCAGTTTGATCAAAGCTTTGTTCCACTGGGAAAGTGAATGTATGGATATGTCTAAAGGGAGAGAAAGAAAGAGAGGGAGAGAGACAGAGGAAAGAGAGAGAGAGAGAGAGAGAGAGCCTTGATGGAAAGAAAGAGAGAGAGAGAGAGAGAGAGAGAGAGTGAAGGCCTTGATGGAAAGAAAGCGAGAAAACAAGTGAATGATGATGGAGGGCTCTTACATTGACCTTCAGGAAGGAGGAGAAGAGACGAGGTGTTGAGAAATGGAGGAGAGGAAGAGTGGCGGTGAGGGTTCTTTGGCTAATCGGGATGAAAAGCGACAGAACAGAGAAGGGAGAGAGGGATGAGTGGAATACACCAAGCTCAAGGCAAGAGTGGATGTTTACAGGAAAAACTAAGGGAGCAGCTTTCCACCCATTCATTACATTGACTTCTGACTTTCACCTTTCTATGGAATGTCCTCTATTCAAGAAGACTCTTCCAGCCATTTTATTTTCACATATTTTTTATTTGTATTTTTTTAAGTTGTGGATGTATAGTATTTTTGGTGTACAGTACAGTGACAGTTGAGAGACTTGTGTGGTATTGTGTATATTACACGAGTCACTAGCGACCGACCACTGCATATTGTTTGTCTGTAACAGGAGAGGCTGAGAAGAAAACACACACCATTTGGAACAATGTCTATCAATGACCACTGTCTCCCTTTCCCACACCACATCTGTTTGAACAGCCAGTGGTTGACTAGCAGTATTGTCTGTTCTCTGATCACGAAAAATGTCTGTCCAAAGCAGTTGAAGACCGACTACAACACCGATGACATCATTCCACACTCCTTCTTGACAGACTGCTTTTTCACTGCCTAAACAATTCGATGTAGATATTTGAAATATACGTTTCTTGTTTCTCCGTTTCCACACTCTGATATTTTATTTTGAAGAGACAGTATTTAAAAGTTCTCAATTAAAATGGTTTTGTCATCCACAGTTACATGATACAATCTGTCCCGTGTACAAGAACCAACCTTCTGCTTTCTAAGACGTTCTACTAGGTTGTACATACCACCACTGTACATTAGAGAGAGAAGTGACATTGTGCCAAACTTTGCCCTCTCTGGTTCCAGCCCTAGACTGGAGGATGTATGTGACTCTCAGTTGACGTTTACAGACCATGACCAGTCATTCTCTCTCTTGTAACTGCTTTGGTTTTGATGGGAGTAAGTTATACACTACCTACAGAGGGGTATCACTATAGAAAGGGGTACGTACGTCTCCTTCTTAAATGAACAGACCTGCCTATGTTAGTTGAGCGTGTATGTGTGTGTGTGTGTGTGTGTGTGTACGCGTTTGGGTGTGTGTCTTGATCACTGTCTGAAAGAAGAGGCATCCCTCCAGATAAGAGTCAGATTTGACAAAACACAACCCAAAGCAAAATTCACTTGACTGACATGTCCATAGAGAATGAATGACAAATCTATATATACGCAGCCTTCAGAAAGTATTCACACCTCTTGACTTATTCCACATTTTGTTGTTACAGCCTGAGTTCAAAATGGATTAAATATGTTTTTCTTCTCACTCATCTACACACAATACCCCATAATGATGGTGAAAACAGGTTTTTAGAAATGTTTGCAAATGTGTTGAAAATTAAATACAGAAATATCTCACAACTTTGGCAGCGATTGGGAGTCTTTCTGGGTAAGTCTAAGAGCTTTACACACCTGGATTGTGCAACATTATACCCATTATTTTTGAAATTCTTCAAGCCCTGTGTTTTCAAGTCTGCCATAGATCATTTATTTGTATTTATTTTTTCCATCCTTTTTCTCCCCAATTACGATCTTGTTTCATCGCTGCAACTCCCCAATGGGCTCTGAAAAGGGGAAGGTTGAGTCATGTGTCCTCCGTAACATGACCTTCCAAACTGCGCTCCTTAACACCCGCCCACTTAACACTGTTCAACTGACGACGGAGATCAGCTGGCAGGCGCCCGGCCTGCCACAAGGCGTCGCTAGAGCGTGATGAACCAAGTAAATGAACCAATGGAGCATGGTACTCAGTAATGTATTGTATTGAATTTGCCCCAAACATAACACCTTGTATTCAGGACAAACGGTTAATTGCTTTGCCATATTTTTTAGCAGTATTACTTTAGTGCCTTGTTGCAAACAGGATGCATGTTTTGGAATATTTTTATTGTAAACAGGCTGCCTTCTTTTCACTCTGTCATTTAGGTTAGTATTGTGGAGTAACTACAATGTTGTTGATCCATCCTCAGTTTTCTCCTATCACAGCCATTAAACCCTCTACTGTTTTAACTTCACAATTGGCCTCATGGTGAAATCCCTGAGCGGTTTCCTTCCTCTCCGGCAGCTGAGTTAGGAAGTATTTTCTTTGTAATGACTGGGTGTATTGATACACCATCCAAGGTGTAATTAATAACTTCATCATGCTCAAAGGGATATTCAATGTGTTTTTTAAAAACCCATCTTTAACCCTTCTTTGCGAGGCATTGGAAAACGTCCCTGGTCTTTGTGGTTGAATATGTGTTTGAAATTCACTGCTCGGCTGAAGGACCTTATAGATAATTGTATGTGTGGGGTACAGAAATTAGGTAGTCATTCAAAAATAATGTTAAACACTATTATTGCATACAGAGGGAGTCCATGCAACTTATTGTGACTTGTTAAGTACAGTTTTACTTTTGAAATTATTTAGGCTTGCCATAACAAAGAGGTTGAATACAGTGGAGGCTGCTGAATGGAGGACGGCTCATAATAATGGCTGGAACGGCACTATTGGAATGACATCAAACACATAGAAACCATGTGTTTGATACCATTCCACCTATACCACAACAGCTATTACCACAAGCCCATCCTCTCCAATTAAGCTGCCACCAACCTCCTGTGGTTGAATACTTATTACTCAAGACATTTAAGCTTTCATGTTTTATTAATTTGTAAAAAATAATAATTGAAAAATATCATTCCACATTATGGGGTATTGTGTGTAGGCCAGTGACACAAAAACAAGAATATAATCCATTTTAAATTCAGACTGTTACACAACAAAATGTGGAAAAAGTCAAGGGGTGTGAATACTTTCTGAAGGCACTGCATATATATATATATATATATATATACAAGGGTATCAAACACATGGTTTATGTGTGTTTGATGTCATTCCATATACACATATATATATATATATATATATATATATATATATATATATATATATATATATACTTTTTATGTGCAGGTTTCGGTGTCACTAAAAGAAACAATGTTATATGGAGAGAAAAAAAAACATATACAATATGACTCTGTTCACGTGACTGTACTGATGATGACGATGATGATGAAGTTTGAACCCCCTGTTGAGAAGACAGCTCAGTTCCAATATTCACACTAGCATACTAGTTATTTGGCAATACATTCTAAGCAGTACGCTAGAGTAGATATTGGAACGTAGCAGAACCAACAGAACCTAGCTGATGATAGTGATGATGTTGACACTATGGTGCGCGTTGTGATGTCGTGTGTCCTGGCTTATTAGAAGACCTTACTGAGTGTGGATGCTACCTTTAACACCAGGTAAATAAAAGACTCTTTGCAATCTATTCTACCTATTCAACATTTATTTCACCAGCTATCATAAAGATAGTTTTTTTATTATTCACATTTTATTAATTACTTTGGTACTTTTTCAAAGTCATATAAGTCACTGAACTTTCAAGAGAGCTTGAACGTCTTCCAAAAGTGAAAGCCAAGGTCGACAGTGACATTTAAAAACTCCCTTGAGGTTGGAAGAAACATTGAGTTGCCAGGGCATAAGTACAGAGGATGTTTAGACAGTAGTTCATCACTTTAACCCATCCTGGGCCAATCCTTTTCTATCACATCCTACCACATTTACCCAGATCTAAGATTATGTTTTTTATCCTTATCAGGACCGCTATTTCCCTGCTACTGCTGTGTGTGTGTGTGTGTGTGTGTGTGTGTGTGTGTGTGTGTGTGTGTGTGTGTGTGTGTGTGTGTGTGTGTGTGTGTGTGTGTGTGTGTGTGTGTGTGTGTGTGTGTGTGTGTGTGTGTCCACGTCCTGAAAGCTATTTCCCTGCTACTTCTGTGTGTGTGTGTGTCCACGTCCTGAAAGCTATTTCCCTGCTACTTCTGTGTGTGTGTGTCCACGTCCTGAAAGCTATTTCCCTGCTACTTCTGTGTCTGTGTGTGTCCACGTCCTGAAAGTTATTTCCTTGCTACTTCTGTGTCTGTGTGTGTGTCCACGTCCTGAAAGCTATTTCCCTGCTACTTCTGTGTGTGTGTGTGTGTCCACGTCCTGAAAGCTATTTCCCTGCTGCCCTGCAGATAAATCACATGCCACATGGTGTTATCTCCCTGACAGGCTCCACTGACAAGCAGCTGATTACATCTGGACTCATAAACACCTCCATTGGGGACTGGGCCAGCAGACATGTTGTTACATGTCCAACTGAAAATAGGCTCTGTCATAATGTGGATAGCTTACAAATGTATCCACAGACCTGATGCATTCTAGCCATGCATACACTGACTATGGAGTAATAGACATGTTTCAAATAGAATGATAATCCCTTACATACCACTCTATAGATGAATAACAACAGTGACAAGATATAGACAGACCCTTTAACTCTCCTGGTACTTTCCCCCTGCAGTCACATTTGATTCATTTCATCAAAGAGCTCGGTGCCTGGCTACAAAGCCAGCCTGGAAGTGTTTTAGAAGAGCGGAAGAAGTAGGTGGTGGCACTTTGACAGTTGACTAGAACTCATTTCCTTGCTGTGATCCAATGTAGTGCTCCGCGATAACTGTATTGTCGTGATTATTACCCTTCACAATGATTAGACACGTTAGACACTGTCAGAGAAAGTAGTCCCACAGTGGATGGGTGGTGGTAATGTGGCATGAAAATAGCTCTTCAATTTCACCTCCATTTTATGCCTCAAACACGGCAGAGACAGACACCGCCGGGGACGTGGTACCACGCTGTACTGTTCCTCTCTGCTCTGCTGCTCGCCTCTGCCCATCGAGCCGTGACAAACCTCGGGCACAGAGGAGGTGTGTGCGTGGATGGGTGTGTGCATGTGCATGCGTCAAGGGTGAAATTGTGGTTTAGATAATTGGGGGGCGAACAGTGGATGGGGTGTCCAGGGGGTCCTCTTTTAAAACACATTTCCTGCAATTATACACAGTATAAGTGGAAGGATAAGTGGAAGGCCTCCCCCCCAAGAATTGAAATATTGAATTAACATATATTATAATATATGTTACTTTAAAGGTTGACTTTGGGCAAAAATGCTAAAAACAACATCTTTAAATTGTATAACTGATCAATGCACCATCATACCAGATCATTGAATGCTTAAAAAACAAAAGAAAGTTGGCTACAGAATGAATGAGTGAATGAATGAGTGAATGACGTCAACCCATACTGGAAGAGTTACTGGCTAGCTACAAAGTGGCAAACTTAGCTAACAAACTAGCTACTTGGGTCATGGTGTGCATGACAAGAATTACACATCGATGAACCACCAAAGGCACACCCCGTTTCTGTTAGAAAATTGAGAAAGAAGAGGAGTTGGACCGTTTTTTCGCACCCAAAGTTGATAGTTAAAGCTAATTTCCTGCAATTCTACACATTTTGCCATTGCTTTTGACGTGTTTGTATGCTATCTGGGGGGACCCACATGCCGAAACACTTTTAACATAAATGATTGGGGGGTAGAGGGGACAAACCAAACTGTTCTGAATTGGGGGGGCATGCCCCCCCCCCCCCCCCCCCCCATCCCCCATGGAAATTTCACCTATGGCATGCACATATGTGTGTGTGCACGCGTGGTGGTTCAGTCTAGAGGGTTTGAAACGAATATCGATTTCTGATTAAACAAAGATGAGCATTCAGCAGTGTGCCAAAGATACAGACAGACAGACCTAACAACATTATGTATGAGAAACAGAATTCTAATCCGCTTTAGGAGCGAGGTAGGGAGAGAGAGAGATACAGAGAAAGTCAGATGGAGCAAGACAGAGGGAGGTAGCGAGAGAGAGAGAAGGGGGAGAAAGAAAGGGTAGCTGAGAGAAATGGGAGAAGAGGGGGACTAAAAGACGACAGCGGCAGTGAGAAAGAGGAGCCCAGACTGCTCTGTGTGATTCGTTTAGGGCCATGTTAGAAACCCTGACGGTTCAATTTGAGCTCTGCCTAGGAACCTGGCGTCGGGCGCATACGATAGGAATGATTAATGTTGCTGATGAGCTAAATACAAAACCTCTGGTGTGTGGAATAGCAACATGAATGGAGGAATAGTGGAAAATAGCCTTGCTATGCACCGCACCTAAACTCTGTAAGATGTGACTGGCAGGGAATGGTTTGGACCTAAACAGTGGTTTTAGCCTGGTGTTCATTACATGCCAGATGCCACAGTAAAGGGGACACATTTAGTAGGCCAATCATACCGCTATTACTTTTTGAAAATGACACAATGAATATTTGTAAATGTCATCATTGTGTCCCTCCCTCTCCTCCTACTTCACACATAGAAGCACACACCGTGAGGTGTCCTGTCAGATGGAATCTCCTCACCCTGAATGAAGCATGACAGTACAGTAGAGTGTTACCCATTGGAGACAAGGATAGACAGTTATTCTTTACCGTTGCAGAAACTAGTCTTTGGTTTTAGCCTGCTGTGAAACCATACCCCCTACAGAGAGAGAGAGAGAGAGAGAGAGAGAGAGAGAGAGAGAGAGAGAAAGAGAGAGAGAGAGAGAGAGAGAGAGAGAGAGAGAGAGAGAACGTGTGTTCTTGTCAGATGAGGCATAGTCACTAGTGACGTCCCCATTCTGTCTCTCTGTAAACCATCACAGAGAGAGCTTCTCCCAGGCACACAAACACACACACACATATCAATCGTTCTGGGACTTTGTGTTTGTCTTTAGCTGTGGTCACTAACCCCCAGCCACACACAGACAGACCGACCGACCGACCGACCGACAGGACAGACATACCTCAGTGTAGTCTACCCACTGTTACCTGTTCTGTCTATCACTACTGTTACCTGTTCTGTCTATCACTACTGTTACCTGTTCTGTCTATCACTACTGTTACCTGTTCTGTCTACCACTACTGTTATCTGTTCTGTCTATCACCACTGTTACCTGTTCTGTTTAACACCACTGTTCCCTGTTCTGTCTATCACTTATGTTACCTGCTCTGTCTATCACTACTGTTACCTGTTCTGTCTATCACCACTGTTACCTGTTCTGTCTATCACTACTGTTACCTGTTCAGTCTAACACCACTGTTACCTGTTCTGTCTATCACTTCTGTTACCTGCTCTGTCTACCCACTGTTACCTGTTCTGTCTATCACTACTGTTACCTGCTCTGTCTATCACTACTGTTACCTGTTCTGTTTAACACTACTGTTACCTGTTCTGTCTATCACCACTGTTACCTGTTCTGTCTATCACTACTGTTACCTGTTCTGTTTAACACTACTGTTACCTGTTCTGTCTATCACTACTGTTACCTGTTCTGTCTATCACTACTGTTACCTGTTCTGTCTAACACTACTGTTATCTCCCCTGTCTATCACTACTGTTACCTGTTCTGTTTAACACTACTGTTACCTGTTCTGTCTATCACTACTGTTACCTGTTCTGTCTATCACTACTGTTACCTGTTCTGTCTAACACTACTGTTATCTCCCCTGTCTATCACTACTGTTACCTGTTCTGTTTAACACTACTGTTACCTGTTCTGTCTAGCACTACTGTTACCTGTTCTGTCTATCACTACTGTTGCCTGTTCAGTCTAACACCACTGTTACCTGTTCTGTCTATCACTTATGTTACCTGCTCTGTCTACCCACTGTTACCTGTTCTGTCTATCACTACTGTTACCTGTTCTGTCTAGCACTACTGTTACCTGTTCTGTCTAGCACTACTGTTACCTGCTCTGTCTAGCACTACTGTTACCTGTTCTGTCTAGCACTACTGTTACTTGTTCTGTCTAGCACTACTGTTACCTGTTCTGTCTATCACTACTGTTACCTGCTCTGTCTAGCACTACTGTTACCTGTTCTGTCTAGCACTACTGTTACCTGTTCTGTCTAGCACTCCTGTTACCTGTTCTGTCTACCCACTGTTACCTGTTCTGTTTAACACTACTGTTACCTGTTCTGTCTACCCACTGGTATCTGTTTTGTCTAACACTACTGTTACCTGTTCTGTCTATCACTACTGTTACCTCCCCTGTCTAACACTACTGTTACCTCCCCTGTCTAACACTACTGTTACCTCCCCTGTCTATCACTACTGTTACCTGCTATGTCTACCCACTGTTATCTGTTTTGTCTAACACTTCTGTTATCTCCCCTGTCTTACACTACTGTTACCTGTTCTGTCTACCCACTGTTATCTGTTTTGTCTAACACTACTGTTACCTGTTCTGTTTAACACTACTGTTACCTGTTCTGTCTATCACTACTGTTACCTGTTCTGTCTACCCACTGTTATCTGTTTTGTCTAAAAACTACTGTTACCTCCCCTGTCTAACACTACTGTTACCTGATCTGTCTACCCACTGTTACCTGTTCTGTCTATCACTACTGTTACCTTTTCTGTTTAACACAACTGCTACCTCCCCTGTCTTACACTACTGTTACCTGTTCTGTCTTACACTACTGTTACCTGCTCTGTCTAGCACCACTGTTACCTGCTCTGTCTACTTACTTTTACCTGCTCTGACTCGCACGTTTAGTAAATGTATTAGGATCCTCTGCCAAGGCAGCAGATACTCTTCCTGAGGTCCAAACATGTGATTGGTCCTTCTATACACACACACACACTGATGAATTGAAATAGCATTGTTTAGATGAAAACTCACACACCCGACTGGGAGGTTTGGACATTTTTTAAAAGCTGTATTCTCCCCTCTAGTGGTCACATGCAAGAACAAACACATGTACACACGTACACACACACAACCTAAAGGCATGGGGACCATAATACTTGTGAACATAAGCAAGCATTTAAAGGTAAGGTCGATTTACTTGCATGTGACAGAATCTGGTCCCATAAAATAACATGGCACACGTTAGCCCTTTGCTAACCTAACCAAGTGGCAGTGATTACATCCTGGCACAACCAGTTCAATTTGGAGACGTTGTAGGATGTGTTCCGGATGTGCCGCTTTCAAGGAGCGGGACATTAATCCGGGCGCTTATAAGAAATCCCGCTTTGCCCTCAGACGAACCATCAAACAAGCCAAGTGTCAATACAGGATTAAGATTGAATCTTAGTACACCGGTCCTGACGCTCGTCGGATGTGGCAGGGCTTGAAAACTATTACAGACTACAAAGGGAAACTGAGACACAGGCTGCCCAGTGACGCGAGCCTACTAGATACGCTAAATGCCTTTTACGCTCGCTTCGAGGCAAGCAACACTGAAGCATGCATATGAGAGCACTAGCTGTTCTGGACGACTGTGATAACGCTCTCTGGAGCCGAAGTGAGCAAGACCTTTAAACAGGTCAACATTCACAAAGCCGCTGGGGCAGACGGATTACCAGGATGTGCACTCAAAGCATGCACGGACCAACTGGCAAGTGTCTTCACTGACATTTTCAGCCTCTCGCCGTCCGAGTCTGTACTACCTACATGTTTCAAGCAGATCACCATAGTCCGTGTGCCCAAGGAAGTGAAGGTAACCTGCCTAAATGATTAGCACTCATGTCGGTAGCCATGAAGTGCTTTGAAAGGCTGGGCATGGCTCACATCAACAATGTTCTCCCGAATACCCTAGACTCACTCCAATTCGCATACCGCCCAAACAAATCCACAGATGACGCAATCTCAATCGCACTCCACACTGCCCTTTCCCACCTGGACAAAAAGAAGCCCTATGTGAGAATGCTGTTCATTGACTACAGCTCAGCGTTCAACACCATAGTGCCCACAAAGCTCATCACTAAGATAAGGACCCCAGGACTAAACTCCTCCCTCTGCAACTGGATCCTGGACTTCCTGACGGGCCGCCCCAAGGTGGTAAGGGTAGGCAACAACACATCTGCCACACTGATCCTCAACATTGGGTCCCCTCAGGGGTGTGTACTTAGTCCTCTCCTGTACTCCCTGTTTACCCACAACTCTGTGGTCAAACACGACTCCAACACCATCATTAAGTTTGCTGACGACACAACAGTGCTTCTTCACCTGCATTGCTTGCTGTTTTGGGTTTTAGGCTGGGTTTCTGTACAGCACTTTGTGACATCAGCTGAAATAAGAAGGGCTTTATAAATACATTTGATTGAATTTGATTGGTAGGCCTGATCACCGACAACGATGAGACGGCCTATAGGGAGGAGGTCAGAGACCTGGCAGTGTGGTGCCAGGACAACAACCTCTCCTTCAATGTAAGCAAGACAAAGGAGCTGATCATGGACTACAGGAAAGGGCGAACCGAACAGGCCCCCATTAACATCGACGGGGCTGTAATGGAGCGGGTCGAGAGTTTCAAGTTCCTTGGTGTCACCAATGAACTATCATGGTCCTAACAGACCAAGACAGACGTGAAGAGGACACGACAACACCTTCCCCTTCAGGAGGCTGAAAAGATTTGGCATGGGTCCCCAGTACCTTCAAAAGTTCTACAGCTGCACCATCGAGAGCATCCTGACCAGTTGCATCGCCGCCTGGTATGGCAACTGCTCGGCAACAGTAGACAACAGCTTGAAAATGTATAAAAAATAATTTCTGCCTTGCACTCAAACACACTACTTTCGCCTAATAAACATATTGCAGGCTATATTACATGGACCTGTACACCTAAATGTAAGCCCACATTTGATGCATTTTCATAATCATCAGCTTAGTCACATACAGTATGTGTTATTCACTGGAGGAGGACCCAAAGTGTACAGTAGAAATCATTTGCACTCTCAGTATCATCATACAGATGGCGGTATTGCAGTTTGAGTCGGCAGTCAATGTAGGAAGACTCTTCATTAGTATATACATGTAGGCCTACAATGTTTTATAGTTTATGCATAATTATAAAAAATGTAATCGACCATCGAAGGACCGAGTTGGAACAGTTTTTTCCTGAGAAAAAAAGCTTGATGCGAAGTGGGCTCAAACCCACGGTTAAAACGCACTCTCAATTACGAGTGACCGCTTTAGCAGTGGGTGCCACCTAGAAACAGTTAATAGTTAAATTTAACAATTAAGGTTGCGCTAATGATAACCTATATGACTCCTAGGCTTTTCGTTTAATTTTTTTACAATGTACGATAAACTGTCTTGGAAGGACCTCATTTATATTTTCCCATAAAAGCACATGGATGTGTGCGAAACAGACATGATATATTTGATAGGTGGAAGAAGAAGTTGTGCCAGAATCATGTAATCAGTACCACGTTATCTGATGGGACGAGATAGAATTTAGCGTTTGGTCACATCTAAGTAAATCAAACATTTTAATTGCCTGACTCATTTTGTGCGTAAGAACATGAGGTGCGTTCAGTTCGCTTGAATGATTGCTACATTGCGGAACGGTTTGTACTGAATAACATTTTCCCCAAAACCTTATTGAATAGACTTTGAGGTACGTTTACTTTGCTCCCGTTTGGCGGTTGTGGCGAGGTGTGGCTTGACACAGTGAATGACGTATTTAAAAGGTGGTGACCATGCTGACATTGTTCCCCAAGCCACAACCCAACCCCTCCCCGTTTTTCAACTGGTCTTTCAGTACAGCGTCCATTTCCGTTCAATTGTACGTTCCAGAACGTAAAAATGTGCTGAATGCAGCCTGGTCTAACTTTAAATGCGTGCTTATGTTCACATGTATCGACAAATGTTGTTTATGTTATGAATTAATCAACAACATTGTTCTACAGAACAAGGAGAGAAGGACAGCAGTGACCTCCTAGCCTTTTGATTGGACATCAACACCTTGACACCTCTCATAGGACTACAACACCCTCTGGACAGGGGGAATAGGTGTTATAGGATGTCTTCGCTACTGTCAGAACCAAACACTGACACACACCGAACACACGCACAGATGCCCACACTCACACACACACACTGACTAGACGATTCCCTGATTTTCAGGGGTGAAAGTATAATTCATGTCTTCCTGGTACGGGACCTCCTATCTACCTGCTATATATCAAACATATATCAAACATTTTTGTTTGCCATCATTGTAAATAAGAAATTGTTCTTAACTCACTTGCCTAGTTAAATAAAAATCTCTGCCTTGGCAAAGTATCTGTGTTCTCATCGAACCACATAGCATTTTTGGAGCGAAGGCTATAACGTTACCACCCGTTTTCAAGTACATTACTTCCCTTTTCATGCCTCTGACATGTGCTAATGATAAAAAAAAAAAGGTGGTATAATAGCCTACAGTGTTCTTGACATTTTGCTTTAATTATTGTGATAGGCTCATGTTTTTACCGGTATGGTGTACCCTCACTATTTATTTTTCCGGGACGCCTTACCGGACCTTACTTTGACCACTGTTGATTTTATTTATCCGTGGGAAATTCTTTATTCTGGCCTAGCCCCGTCCCGTACCTACACTACGTAAGACTGAACGTGACTTTCCTATTTGCTGATATTTTCTCTGTCCTCATCATGCCCCGTTGCCAAACAAAAAAGCCACGTTGACGAACTGGACTGAAGTCTACTGCTGCTGTTTTTCCCAGAAAAATAGATCTAAACGAGCGTTTTTCACTCTTCCGAAATATATAAATTAGATTACAGATGTCTTCGCCTCCGAAGGAAAGAATCGAGACCAAAGGAGGACATCTCCCGGCTGGTATTAAACCTTCTGTTTCTTTTTACAGCACTAACGTCGCTTTTGATTTCAGGGTTCAACTGACATTGTATCACTCACTGCATACGCATTAGGCCTATGTCAATCATTGTGTTGGGCAACGTTAGTTAGATATACACTACTCAAGTAGCTAGACTAACATTTGTGTGCTGTAGAACGACATCTGAAAGCTTACGATTTTTTTTTTTTTTTTGCCTGCCGCTAAGTCTGATTTCCCTAATAACGCATTACGCCTGTACATTGAGATCTAACGTTGCACATGTTGCCAATGTTTTATTGCCGGTGCGCCATCAATCCTAGGCCTGTATCTTCTATTGTGGCCTAGTTACTATAGTGGAAGCTACCGTATGAAGCCTGGGTGCCAGTCTGTTTGGTTGTCATTCCACTTATTGCTATAGGTTTGACATTACATTTCCATAAGGAGTTGGCAAGAGAGCAGAAACAGACTGGCATCCAGGCTATGTAGCTAAAGTCTATGTGGGGGAAGTGATAACAGTCCTAAGGAGTAGCCTACGTGGACATAGAAAGTAGGGCACATAGCCATAACTGACTAAAGATTACAAGTAGCTACTAGCTAATGTTGCTAGGACTGCCAGGTGGTGAAAAGACACGATCTCATTAGTAGTATATGCCTTGTCTTAAAATACTCTAAGGGTGTTTTCATAAAATTTTTGTTAATTTAGTAGGGTTCGCTTAATTTTTTGTCCAATGTGAACATTCCAAAGGAACTCAGACCCCTCGAGTCCCAGAAGCAAAACGAACTGAGACCGAGGGGGGGTCTGAGTTTGGTGTGCTTGAAATCCTCAGTCCGGTTTTCCTTTTTTTTTTTTTAGGGCAATGTGAACACAAAGCTCCCCATGTCCGTTTGCCATTATTCCCGCACCACACACTAGTCTACTGCAACACTGTTTTTCCTGCCATAACGTTCACATTAGTGTCACAATTGAGGGAAGATTTTGTGGGTTCGGAGAAAAAAACGTGTTCTGTTTTGGGATATTGATTAGCAATTGTCAAGGATGCACAGAAATGCCAAAATATGAGTTTTTAGGTTATGTGTTTACAGTATGTGATATATAGGTCAAGAGAGCTTCATTAGATGTTTATTGATTGTGGAGTTTGAATAATGTGAAGACAACAGGGTACAAAAATAAATTGTAGCTCTTACAACATTCAATTACAGCATTTTTTAATCTGCAGTTATTCTTTTGCTATTTATTCTGTTACTATTAACATGTCAATATTATTGGTATCTTCTGATTATGATGATTGGCATCTTTTAACTAAATGCAATTTCTTTGCTTCCAAAATGTAAGCAGGCATATAGCTTTCTGACCAGATGGAATGACTTTTCCTGCACATTGTAAAAATCCAGAGTGCATTGAGTGATTGTTGGAAAAAGATCTTGGTTCCTTTCTAAACATAGCAATGTGAAGGCAAAGAGGACTCAAACCACAAAATAGTTGGTTGTGAACTGGCAGAAGAGTTGAGTCCTCATTCAAGGGCAATGTGAATGCGACGTCTTTTACCCCAGAGTTCACTTTTTTACCCCAGAGTTCACTTTAATGAGGACTGAGATCGGTTATTTTAAAGAGGATTATTATTGTTTTTGACCAAGTCCACCTCTTCTGATTATCTGACTCTCTGTGGTTCATTTTACTGCTTTGGCAAATAGATTTTTTTTTTGCGCCTCAGCCTTTTGTCCACACTACCCTAATGCAGCATTTCCCAAACTCGGTCCTGGGGAACTGCATATTTTGGTTTTTGCCCTAGCACCAGACTGATAAAAATAATGAAAGTTTGATGCTGAGTTGATTATTTGAATCAGCTGTGTTGTGCTAGGGCAACAAGAAAAAAAAGCGCAGCCTTTGGGGTCCCCAGGACCGAGTTTGGGAAACACTGCCTAAGTGTGTAGGTGTTTGTTAATTTATAACAGTAATAAAGATGTGTTGATGTGAATTCATTGTGTGTGACAGTGAAGGCAGGGGGGATGAGGATCGTGCAGAAGCACCAGGGAGCAGCTCCACCTGAGCCGCCTCCTGTCAAGGACAAGGACGACGAGGAGTTTGTGGAGGAGCCTAGGTAACACACAAACACACACACACACAAAATAGTTTTAAAAAATGGAAAAGTGGAGCGTGCATATGTATTCACTCCTTTTGCTATGAAGCCCCTAAATGAGACCTGGTCCAACCAATTACCTTCAGAAGTCACATAATTTGTTAGATTGCACACAGGTGGACTTCAAGTGTCACATGATCTCAGTATATACATATATACACACACACACACACACACCTGTTCTGAAAGCCCCCAGAGTCTGCAACACCACTAAGCAAGGAGCACCACCAAGCAAGTGGCACCATGAAGACCAAGGAGCTCTCCAAACAGGTCATGAACAAAGTTGTGGAGAAGTAACGTTGAACATCCCACAGAGCACCACTAAATCCGTTATTAACAAATGGCAAGAATATGGCACCACAACAAACCTGCGAAGAGAGGGCCGCCCACCAAAATATCACGGCCAGGCAAGGAGGGCATTAATAATGGAGGCAGCAATAAGACCAACGATAACCCTGAAAGATCTGCAAAGCTCCACAGCAGAGATTGGAGTATCGGTCCATAGGATCACTTTAAGCCGTACACTCTACAGAGCTGAGCTTTACGGAAGAGTGGCCAGAAAAAAAGCCATTGCTTAAAGAAAAAAATAAGCAAACGTTTGGTGTTCGCCAAAGGGCATGTGGGAGATTCCCCAAACATATGGAAGAAGGCACTCTGGTCAGATGAGACTAAAATTGATATTTTTGGCCATCAAGGAAAACACTATGTCTGGTGCAAACCCAACACCTCTCATCACCCCGTGAACTCCATCCTCACAGTGAAGCGTGGTGGCAGCAGCATGCGGTGGCAATGTTTTTCATTGGCAGGGACTGAGAAAATGGTCAGAATTGAAGGAATGATGGATGGCGCTAAGTACAGGGAATTTTTGCGTCAAATGGGTCAAATGTTTAGGGTAGCTTCCCACAATAAGTTGGGTGAATTTTGGCCCATTCCTCCTGACAGAGCTGGTGTAACTGAGTCAGGTTTGTAGGCCTCCTTGCTCGCTCACGCTTTTTCAGTTCTACCGACAAATTTTCTATAGGATTTAGGTCAGGGCTTTATGATGGCCACTCCAATACCTTGACTTTGTTGTCCTTAAGCCATTTTGCCATGACTTTGGAAGTATGCTTGGGGTCATTGTCGATTTGGAAGACCCATTCGCGAACAAGCCTGACTGATGTCTTGAGATGTTGCTTCAATATATCCACATAATTTCCCTACCTCATGCCATCTATTTTGTGAAGTGCACCAGTCCCTCCTGCAGCAAAGCACCCCCACAACACGATGCTACCACCCCGTGCTTCACAGTTGGGATGGTGTTCTTAGACTTGCAAGCCTCCTCCTTTTTCCTCCAAACAAAACGACGGTCTTTATGGCCAAACAGTTCTATTTTTGTTTCATCAGATTAGAGGACATTTCTCCAAAAAGTACGATCTTTGTCCCCATGTACAGTTGCAAACCGTAGTCTGGCTTTTTTATGGCGGTTTTGGAGTAGTGGCTTCTTCCTTGCTGAGTGGCCTTTCAGGTTGTCAATATAGGACTCGTATATGTTTGAGGCTATACTTTGTTGGAAAAATGTGTGGTGCTTCATGCCCCCCCACTAAGATCTGCTCTGGGTCTCGACTGTTGAGCAATGTCTGTTTATCCAGGTGAAATATTTACACCACACTGTGTGTGTGTGTTGCGTTTACCTCTGTGTACTCTCCAAAACCTGTTGAGCAACACGGTGAGAGTTTTGTATAAATGTTCAAACTGAGCTGTGGCTCTCACTCCTCTCTTTGGCCGGTCCTTGGGAGCAAGCAGGAATTGTGGCAAGGACACAGGGAAAGTAAAGAGCGAAAGAGGTTTATAGTATTGGCTTACACTATGCCCCAGCCTGAAGAGGGAGGTTGCCATAAGAGCTCCTGCCCCGGGTCCTCTGGAGAGATCAGAGGCAGCAGTGAAAGTGCCCGTGTGAAATGCAGTAGAAATCCTCTATGATGCGGTCATCTTGGTTCTTACCCTGGCTCTGGCTTTCCTTCAGTCGCTCATTTAAGAGCAAGGTTTAGTGTGTGTCCTGCGTGCATGCCTGTGTCCACTCTGAGAGCAGGTGGATGCTGTATAGCAGCCAGTGGAGCGAGGTCACCAAGGGAACGCCTGTCATATACAATTTAGACCTAGATGGAGAGATGGGAGGAAAGGGAGAGAAGTTTACAGTAAAGGCAAGAGAGCATCGCCATAAGCACTTCCTGTACACAGCCTGAGGGGCGGGACCAACCCTAACTCTGAAGCTCTTTTTTTCATGTCGCGCTCTTGCTCTCCCCCACTCTATTTCTCTCTTTATCCCTCTCTCCCGCTAGCATTTCGCTACACCCGCAATAACATCTGCTAAACACGTGTATATGACAACTAAAAAAAGTATCTTTATCCCCTCTCTTTCTCCCCCTCTCTTTTTGTCTCTCTTTCCCCTCATCTTGTCTATCTGCACTCCAGACGACTGACTGACTGCGCCTCAATCCTCTAATCTCAGAGGAACTCGTTTTCTCACTGATTAAATTGCTCTCATACCAGTGTAGTTGGATTGTAATAACATGTTGACATTACTTGAAGATAATGTTTAGGCTACTTTAAGTGAAGTACTCCAATACAGGTATACTGCAGCGAAGTGGGCCTGTGTCTGTCAGTCATTAACGTCTTGACAAGGCCGCTGGTGTTGTACCAAGGACGCTAGCGACAATATGTAGGCTACCTTAATTCTGTATGCTACGTTAAGTCTCTCTGTTGCCCTGCCCAAACCTCCAGAGGTAGAAGCTGAGGACAGCTTTTCACCTCCGGTAATGGTTCTGCTGTTACATCAGACAGGACTCGTTTCTCATGTCAAGGTCCATTTCCATCTCGGGATCTCTCTCTCTCCCCCACTGTGTGAGTTGCAGTGTAGAACCAGTCCAGTATTAATGATAGTCATTTAGCAGGGTGGCAGGCAGATCCACAGCATCACAGTACTGTGAATGAGCTCACGGAGGTCTCTTTCTCTCGCCGTCTGTGTATGTTTGTTCAATTGGATCAAACAGAAGCACTTTCTGTTCCTGTCTTTTATAACCCCCTGTAAGAGAAACTCCAGAGTTGATGGTCAGTGTTTCTGACATCGACACAGGCATACATTCATCAGGCATTTCATCTCAACAAAATGTGATCGTGTCTTGTCAAAGAATTGACATTGAGGTAGGAGTCTGATGTGTTTAACCCCTCTTTCTGTCTCTAGCCCACCAAAGCCCACTGTGGTCGTGTCAGGAGTGGTTACAAAGGTAAGACCAAAGTGTGTGTGTGTGTGTGTGTGAGACCCACCCAGATGTCCTTGACAGGGTCAGATGGGGCAAGACGGCTCCTAGCGTCGTGTTAGCACTGAACACAGATTGTTGGAGAGATACCAGATACCACCTCGGACTGGATTCTTCACCAACGCACACACACACTAAGCTTAGCCTACCCTGGCCCCTAGGATATTACCATTTACCCCCACCCTTTCCACTCCACGCTTACCCCCATCTAAGCTCACCCCTCTGGGGTCTCTACTCGCTCTCTCTGTACATCTAGGCTTGCCTTTTTATTCTCTATTTGTCTGTGCTGCCATACCTGCAGGCTGCGACAGCCTTAAATAAAGCCTGACGAACCAGGGGGCAGCTGCAGAGATTATATTCTCCCACTGAGATGACCTGAGAGAGGGGTTTTACTGCCTCAGATTTATATTTGTTGAGGTTTGGTAAAATAAACTATACACACCCCATCCCTTCATTTCTCTCTCCCTCACGCTGATACACACCCATCCCTTCATTTCTCTCTCCCTCACGCTGATACACACCCATCCCTTCATTTCTCTCTCCCTCACGCCGATACACACCCCATCCCTTCCTTTCTCTCTCCCTCACGCTGATACACACCCCATCCCTTCCTTTCTCTCTCCCTCACGCCGATACACACCCCATCCCTTCCTTTCTCTCCCTCACGCCGATACACACCCCATCCCTTCCTTTCTCTCTCCCTCACGCCGATACACACCCCATCCCTTCCTTTCTCTCTCCCTCACGCCGATACACACCCCATCCCTTCCTTTCTCTCTCCCTCACGCCGATACACACCCCATCCCTTCCTTTCTCTCTCCCTCACGCCGATACACACCCCATCCCTTCCTTTCTCTCTCCCTCACGCTGATACACACCCCATCCCTTCCTTTCTCTCTCCCTCACGCCGATACACACCCCATCCCTTCCTTTCTCTCCCTCAAGCCGATACACACCCCATCCCTTCCTTTCTCTCCCTCACGCCGATACACACCCCATCCCTTCCTTTCTCTCTCCCTCACGCCGATACACACCCCATCCCTTCCTTTCTCTCTCCCTCACGCTGATACACACCCCATCCCTTCCTTTCTCTCTCCCTCACGCAGATACACACCCCATCCCTTCCTTTCTCTCTCCCTCACGCAGATACACACCCCATCCCTTCCTTTCTCTCTCCCTCACGCCGATACACACCCCATCCCTTCCTTTCTCTCTCCCTCACGCCGATACACACCCCATCCCTTCCTTTCTCTCTCCCTCACGCTGATACACACCCCATCCCTTCCTCTCTCCCTCACGCCGATACACACCCCATCCCTTCCTTTCTCTCTCCCTCACGCTGATACACACCCCATCCCTTCCTTTCTCTCTCCCTCATGCTGATACACACCCCATCCCTTCCTTTCTCTCTCCCTCACGCTGATACACACCCCATCCCTTCCTTTCTCTCTCTTATATATGTATATACCTACCTCATATACATTGCCATCCTAGTTTGATCTTATTCCACTGTGTGTGAGTGCTTGCGCTTGCATTCCCGTCCGTATATCCAGAGGTTTATATAGATGATGTAACCTTCCATCTGGTCTCCCGACTGCACCATAATATCAATCCATGCATTTATTTATTTCTGTTTACATACAAACATAACAACATTGACTAATTTCCAGGAAAATACACCACATAGATTTCCTTATAGAGATTAGGATGTATGCTAGTGACCTAGAGAACTGATACAGGAGTTTTATTGTACCAGCTCCAGTGGACTGTATAAAGGGGTCTGAGTGGTGTCATGCCCAGATTCAGGCCTCCTAACCTGGATACTGATGTCTGCCACACCCCTGGCTCCCTTGATCGTAGGTCTTTCAGATCTATAGGAGTTATGGTCTTAAACTGAAACATTCACGAATATACATTGCACAACATTAGATCGCATGCATGCACAGACACACAGATATGATATATAAAAATGTGTGCGTGCATGTGTGGTGTGTTCTCTATACTGCTGTGTTAGCATTTCCTAGAGATTTGAAGCTGGTGAGTCATTCACAGCCAGCACAACTCTCTTATCTATCAGATATTATGACTACACCACTGTTACACACTACAGCACTCTTCTGGAACGCTACACAATTCTCCTGGGGGAGAGCGGGAAAGAGAGTGAGCGGGAGATTATGAAGAGGGGCAGTTTTTATATGAGCTATACTTTCATCCTCTGTAGGTTGACTCTGATCCTCACCCTATGGTATTAATGGACTTGTGTTCTAACCCTTATTAGGGCCGTGCCTCCTCTTTTTATTGAACCTTTATTTAAACTATGCAAGTCAGTGAAGAACACATTCTTATTTACAATGACGGCCTACCCAGGCCAAATTCTAACCCCGGACAACACTGGGCCGATAGGGCGGTGCACAATCTGAGAGAGAAGACTGCCAATCAAGTTCTTTAGTCTTAACTATAGCACTACATGTGAAGCAATGCAATGGAGTGTAAGAAGTAAATGCGTTTGGTTTTGATGGGATGTGGTATCGAAGGGAGGATGTGTATTTGTGGACTGGGTTCAGGGAACTTCAGATCGAGGGTTTAAACCATGTGGGTAGACACTCCTGGGACACTCCATTTGAATTCGATCACTTTTTTGACAGCAATCCTTTTTTTGATTTAAACCACTTTCCATACGTTTGTAGTCAGAAAGCTCAAAGTTAACACGTTTTGCATACCCCACCCTAACATGAGACATCCATGCCTTCATCACTGGAAAAGGTTGAGTTTGATTATAATTTGAAAGTATACAAACAGTTATTTTTACTATTTCCTACATTGTAGAATAATAATGAAGACATCAAAACTATGAAATAACACATATGGAATCATGTAGTAACCAAAAAAGTGTTAAACAAATCAACATACAGTTGAAGTTGGAAGTTTACATACACCTTAGCCGGAAGCTATACTGTTACACTGGCAATACTAAAGTGCCTATAAGAACATCCAATAGTCAAAGGTATATGGAATACAAATGAGAGAGAGAAATAGTCCTATAAATACTATATTAATTACAACCTAAAACCTCTTACCTTGGAATATTGAAGACTCATGTTAAAAGGAACCACCAGCTTTCATATGTTCTCATGTTCTGAGAAAGGAACTTAAACGTTAGCTATCTTACATCTTTCCAACACTTTGTTTTTGCATTATTTAAACCAAATGGAACATGTTTATCGACCTCTATTCTGTATACCCCCCTATCTTGTCACAATTGATTGACTCAAACGCATTAAGAAGGAAAGAAATTCCACAAATGAACTTTTAACAAGGCACACCTGTTAATTGAAATGCATTCCAGTTAACATGAAGCTGGTTGAGAGAATGCCAAGAGTGTGCTAAGCTGTCAAGGCAAAGGGTGGCTGTTTTGAAGAATCTCAAATATAAAAAATATTTGTATAACACTTTTTTGGTTACTACATGATTCCATATGTGTTATTTCATAGTTTTGATGTATTCACTATTATCCTACAATGTAGAAAGTAGTACAAATAAAGAAACCCTTGAATGAGTAGGTGTCCTAAAACTTTTGAGCAGTTGTGTGTCGGGGGGGTTTAACCTTTTTTAACGTAATTTATCTAAAAATGGGTAAACCGATTTTTGTTAATATTTCTTTATGTTGTAGCTGAGATTTTTGTGTTGTGCCTGCCATCGGTTGAGACACAACATGCTCTTAAATACAGGGTGGGTGTCATTTCAATCATAGATATAGAATTCATAGAACTGACCTATTCCTTCAGACCACTGCAATTTAACTAGTACACCATTTGAAATTGAACTGAAATGTTTTCCTTCTAATTACTAACATAATGATGGCCACCGGGCAACTTACTGTCAACTTTGAAGTAAATGTTCATGTCTATTCTATTATCTATATTTATATGATTTCAATAGGTTTCCTATGGAAGATTGACAGTATAATTTAAAACAGATATTCCCATTCAAGTCAGTGTTCTATGATGTGTGGACCTCCATCTTTGTGATACCTTTTGAACGTCGAAATTGAAATTATATTCCCACTAGAGTACGTTTATCAGCCGAAACATGACACCCACCCTGTATTCAAGAGCATGTTGTATCTCAACCGATGGCAGCACAACATAATATGATATGATGTGAAATAGGTTCTAAGCTACAGCATTATATTTTGATAATTTACCTATTTAAGGTTACATTTTTACTTTAAAAAAAAATATATATATATATAAAATAGTTTGACAACCCTGTTTGTAAGCTTTTAAAATGATGTCAATCTCAGCCGTTTATCTTCTCCAGTGATGAAGACGTGTCTCATGGCAGGGCGGGGAATGCAAAATGGGTCAACTTTCAGCACCTTTTATCTCTAAGGTCCAAAAGGTCACGTTCTGAGGACTTCTACAATGGGAAATATCTATGGGAGGTTTCGTTCAAATCAAAAGGGGTTCAGTCAAAAGTGATTGAAATCAAATGGATTTACTCTCCTAGGTCTCTGTACTGGATGCTACTGTGTGTGTACACACACTCTCACACACACAGCATCCCTGTGGTAATTAATCAGAGAGCCAGAAAATTTAGAACAGACTGGGGTCAAACAGATCTGCACACCAGGAGAGACTGCGCGTAGACATACAAGTGATAGACACCACACGCAGGTGCTGCTGGATGCTTGGAGGAGCACTAAGGCCAGTGTGATGTATTGAAGCTATAGGGCTCTGACTAAAAGGCCTGTAGTCTGAGGGCTGATCAGCTTGAGGAAAATATGTAGATACAGTGCCTTGCGAAAGTATTCGGCCCCCTTGAACTTTGCGAACTTTTGCCACATTTCAGGCTTCAAACATAAAGATATAAAACTGCATTTTTTTGTGAAGAATCAACAACAAGTGGGACACAATCATGAAGTGGAACGACATTTATTGGATATTTCAAACTTTTTTAACAAATCAAAAACTGAAAAATTGTCTGTGCAAAATTATTCAGCCCCTTTACTTTCAGTGCAGCAAACTCTCTCCAGAAGTTCAGTGAGGATCTCTGAATGATCCAATGTTGACCTAAATGACTAATGATGATAAATACAATCCACCTGTGTGTAATCAAGTCTCCGTATGAATGCACCTGCACTGTGATAGTCTCAGAGGTCCGTTAAAAGCGCAGAGAGCATCATGAAGAACAAGGAACACACCAGGCAGGTCCGAGATACTGTTGTGAAGAAGTTTAAAGCAGGGTTTGGATACAAAAAGATTTCCCAAGCTTTAAACATCCCAAGGAGCACTGTGCAAGCGATAATATTGAAATGGAAGGAGTATCAGACCACTGCAAATCTACCAAGACCTGGCCGTCCCTCTAAACTTTCAGCTCATACAAGGAGAAGACTGATCAGAGATGCAGCCAAGAGGCCCATGATCACTCTGGATGAACTGCAGAGATCTACAGCTGAGGTGGGAGACTCTGTCCATAGGACAACAATCAGTCGTATATTGCACAAATCTGGCCTTTATGGAAGAGTGGCAAGAAGAAAGCCATTTCTTAAAGATATCCATAAAAAGTGTTGTTTAAAGTTTGCCACAAGCCACCTGGGAGATACACCAAACATGTGGAAGAAGATGCTCTGGTCAGATGAAACCAAAATTGAACTTTTTGGCAACAATGCAAAACGTTAAGTTTGGCGTAAAAGCAACACAGCTCATCACCCTGAACACACCATCCCCACTGTCAAACATGGTGGTGGCAGCATCATGGTTTGGGCCTGCTTTTCTTCAGCAGGGACAGGGAAGATGGTTAAAATTGATGGGAAGATGGATGGAGCCAAATACAGGACCATTCTGGAAGACAACCTGATGGAGTCTGCAAAAGACCTGAGACTGGGACGGAGATTTGTCTTCCAACAAGACAATGATCCAAAACATAAAGCAAAATCTACAATGGAATGGTTCAAAAATAAACATATCCAGGTGTTAGAATGGCCAAGTCAAAGTCCAGACCTGAATCCAATCGAGAATCTGTGGAAAGAACTGAAAACTGCTGTTCACAAATGCTCTCCATCCAACCTCACTGAGCTCGAGCTGTTTTGCAAGGAGGAATGGGAAAAAATTTCAATCTCTCAATGTGCAAAACTGATAGAGACATACCCCAAGCGACTTACAGCTGTAATCGCAGCAAAAGGTGGCGCTACAAAGTATTAACTTAAGGGGGCTGAATAATTTTGCACGCCCAATTTTTCAGTTTTTGATTTGTTAAAAAAGTTTGAAATATCCAATAAATGTCGTTCCACTTCATGATTGTGTCCCACTTGTTGTTGATTCTTCACAAAAAAATACAGTTTTATATCTTTATGTTTGATGCCTGAAATGTGGCAAAAGGTTGCAAAGTTCAAGGGGGCCGAATACTTTCGCAAGGCACTGTATGTGTGTGTGAACACCTTTTGTACTGTAACACACCTGTACTAAGTGGATGTGTGTGGTTGTGTTCTCAGGGTGATAAGGACTTCACCCCGGCGGCAGCCCAGGTAGCTCACCAGAAGCCCCAGCCGTCTGTCACCAAGATGCCCCAGAACCAGCACCTCACCCAGCAAATCCATCAGCCCCGCAAGTGAGGCTACCACCAAGCTTACCTTCCCTCCGCTAACTCTGCTACAGTTGGCCCCACAAGGCGCCAGCAATCTTCCCAGACACAGCTCTACGGTCAGTTTTGTGTTTACCCCCCTCCAATGGTTAAGTAAGGATTTGAGGAGGCGAAACTGATCCTAAATCTGTGACTAAGGGCAAGCCAATGCAACGCATCATCAATGAACCACATCAGCCAACCTATCACAGTTGCCTACCGACCAACACAACAACCACAAACCAATCAAAGAACTGGACAACCAATCAATTAAGCATGCAACCAATTACCTTAAGTGCTCAGGTTACCAGGGAATCCCCTGTTAAGCATTCCATGTGATCCCACTCTCCTCATACTTGGGTTATTATACTGAACAGAAATATAAACGCAACAATTTAAAAAATGTACTGAGTTCATAACTCAGCAAAAAAAGAAACGTCCTCGCACTGTCAAATGCGTTTATTTTCAGCAAACTTAACATGTGTAAATATTTGTCTGAACACAAGATTCAACAACTGAGACATAAACTGAACAAGTTCCACAGACGTGACTAACAGAAATGGAATAATGTGTCCCTGAACAAGGGGAGGTCAAAAGTAACAGTCAGTATCTGGTGTGGCCACCAGCTGCATTAAGTACTGCAGTGCACCTCCTCCTCATGGACTACACCAGATTTGCCAGTTCTTGCTGTGAGATGTTACCCCACTCTTTCACGAAGGCAACTGCACGTTTCCAGACATTTCTGTGGGGGAATGGCCCTAGCCCTCACCCTCTGATCCAACAGGTCCCAGATGTGCTCAATGGGATTGAGATCCAGGCTCTTCACTGGCCATGGCTGTCTTGCAGGAAATCACGCACAGAACGAGCAGTATGGCTGGTGGCATTGTCATGCTGGAGGGTCATGTCAAGGTGAGCCTGCAGGAAGGGTACCACATGAGGGAGGAGGATGTCATCCCTGTAGCGCACAGCATTGAGAATGCCTGCAATGACAACAAGCTCAGTCCGATGATACAGTGACACACCGCCCCAGACCATGACAGACCCTCCACCTCCAAATCGATACCGCTCCAGAGTACAGGCCTCGGCGTAACGCTCATTCCTTCGACGATAAACGCAAATCCGACCATCATCTCTGGTGAGACAAAACCGCGACTCGTCAGTGAAAAGCACTTTTTGACAGTCCTGTCTGGTCCAGCGTCGGTGGGTTTGTGCTCATAGGCAACGTTGTTTCTGGTGAGGACCGTTCCACAGGTGCATGTTCATTAATTATGGTTCATTGAACAAGCATGGGGAAACGGTGTTTAAACCCTTTACAATGAAGATCTGTGAAGTTATTTTGGATTTTTACGAATCATCTTTGAAAGACAGGGTCCTAAAAAAATGACTTATTTTTTTGCTGAGTTTATATAATCATCAGTCAATGGAAATTAAATTAATTGGGACCTAATCTATGGATTTCACATGACTGAGCAGGGGTGTAGCCATGGGTAGCCAGGCCCACCCACTGGGGAGACAGGCCCAGCCAATCTGAATTAGATTTTCCCACAAACGGGCCTTATTACAGTCCAGAAATACTCCTCAGCACCCCCCAGGTGAAGAAGCCGGATGTGGAGGTCCTGGGCAGGAGTGGTTACACATGGTCTGCGGTTGTGAGGACGGTTGGACAGATTGCCAAATTGTCTAAAACAACATTGAAGGCAGTTTATGGTAGAGAAATTAACATCCAATTCTCTGGCAACAGCTCTGGTGGATATTCCTGCAGTCAGCATGCCAATGTCACGCTCCCTAAAAACTAGAGACATCTGTGGCATTGTGTTGTGTGACAACTGCACATTTTAAAGTGGCCTTTTATTGTCCCCAGCACAAGGTGCACCTGTGTAATGATCCGGCTGTTTAATCAGCTTCTTGATATGCCACCCCTGTCTGGTGGCTGCATTATCTTGGTAAAGGAGAAATGCTTACTAACAGGGGTAGAAACACAGTTTTGCACAAAATATGAGCGAAATAAGGTTTTTGTGCATATGGAACATTTCTGAGATTTTATTTTTTTTAGCTAATGAATCATAGGACCAAAACTTTACATGTTGCGTTTGTATTTTTGTTCAGCGTAGTTCTAAGGGAAATGTCATAGACCATACACACAATCCTCCTTCATTTCAAGTGTGGTTATTGTCAACACCACATTTCAGGGTTCCAGGGAAATACATTTAGGCAAGAAGGAGTAATTTCGTAAGTTTATTTAATGAAGTTTAAAATTTATATATTTTTTATTTTACTCAGTTTGTTTCTTGAGTAAAGTCCTTAGTCAGTGAGTGGACTTAAGCATTAGGTGTGGTTGTTATGAATAAAGATGTAACTTTAAAACCATTGTTATGTCTTCGTTGTTACTGCCTGTAGTATGTCATATTCTGTATTATCCATGAACAAATGGAACTGTTGTGTATGCCGGTCACAGAGCTCCATATCTCTTTTTCTAAACTCTACACACATGCTGCCTTCAGAAAGTATTCATACCCCTTAACTTATGCCACATTGGTGTTACAGCCTGAATTCAAAATGGATTAAATGGCTTTACACACATTACTTCATCATTAAAACTTGTCTTCAGAAATGTTTGCAAATTTATTGGAAATTAAATACAGATATCACATTTACTGTACATAAGTATTCACACCCCTGAGTCAATACATGTTAAATTCACATTTGGCAGCGACTACATCTGTGTCTTTCTGGGTAAATCTAAGAGCTTTGCACACCTGGATTGTATGATATTTGCACATTAGTCTTAAATGATTCAAGCTCAGTCAAGTTGGTTGTTGATCATTGCTAGACAGCCATTTTCAGGTCTTGCCATATATTTTCAAGCCTATTTGAAGTGAAAACTGTAACTAGGCCACTCAGGAACATTTAATGTCTTGGTTAACAACTCCAGTGTAAATTTGGTATTGTGTTTTATCTTATTGTCCTGCTGAAAGGTGAATGTGTGTCCCAGTGACTAGAAAGCGTACTGAAGCAGGTTTCCTCTAGGATTTGTCCTGTGCGTAGGTTTATTCTGTTTTTTGTTTTCCCACCTAGTCCTTGCTGATGACCTGATGCAGCCACCACATGCTTGAAAATGTGACGCGTAGTACTTAGTGATGTGTTGGATTTGCCCCAAATATAACGCTTTGTATTCAGGACACAAAGTGAATTTCTTAGCCACATTTTTTACAGTTTTACTTTAGTGCCTTATTGCAAACAGGATGCATGCTTTGGAATATTTCCATTCTATACAGGCTTCCTTTTCATTCTGTCATTTAGGTTAGTATTGTGGAGTTACTATAATGTTGATCCATCCTCAGTTCTCGTATCACAGCCATTCAAATCTGTAACTGTTTTGAAGTCACTATTGGCCTCAAGGTGAAATCCCTGAATGGTTTCCTCCCTCTCCTGCAACCTAGGAAGGATGCCTGTATCTTTGTAGTGACTGGGTGTATTGATACATCATCCAAAGTGTAATTATTAACTTCACCATGCTTTTTGTGTTTTTACTATCTACCAATAGTTCCTTGCGAGGCATTGGAAAACCTCCCTGGTCTTTGTGGTTGAATCTGTTTGAAATTCACTGCTCGACTCCGTGACAGAATTTTATCTGTGGCGTACCAATATGAGGGAGTCACGAAACACTATTATTGCACACAGTGAGTCACATAAGTTGCATGGACATGTTAAGCACATTGGCTCGCAGTCGACGTTCTAATACATCCCAAAGGTGTTCGGTGGGGTCAAATTCTTCACACCAATCTCGACAGTCCATTTCTGTATGGACCTGACTTATTGCACGGGGGCATTGTCATGCTGAAACAGGAAAGGGCCTTTCCCGAACTGTTGCCATAAACTTGGAAGCACAGAATCGTCTAGAATGTCATTGTATGCTGTAGCGTTAAGATTTCCCTTCACTGAAACTAAGGGTCCTAGCCCAAACCATTATTCCTCCTCCACCACACTTTACAGTGGGCACTATTCAGTGGGGCAGGTAGCGTCTCCTGGCATCCACCAAATCCAGATTCGTCTGTTGGACTGCCAGGTGGTGAAGTGTGATTCATCACTGCAGAGAACGCGTTTCCGCTGCTCCGGAGGCCAATGGCGGTGAGCTTTACACCGATGCTTCGCATTGCTCATGGTGATCTTAGGCTTGTGTACGGCCACGGAAACCCATTTCATGAAGCTCCCAACAAACAATTATTGTGCTAACGTTGCTTCCAGAGGCAGTTTTGAACTCGGTTGTGAGTGTTGCAACTGAGGCCGCTGTTGCCCTTAGACATTTCCACTTCACAATAACAGCACTTACAGTTGACCGGGCAGCTCTAGCAGGACAGAAATTTGTCGAATGAACTGACTTGTTGGAAAGGTGGCATCCTATGACTGCCACGTTGAAATTCACTGAGCTTTTCAGTAAGGCCATTCTACTGCCATTGTTTGTCTATGGAGATTGTTTGGCTGTGAGCACCAATTTATTCTCCTGTCAGTGTGGCTGAAATAGCAGAATCCACTCATTTGAAAGTGTGTCCACATACTTTTGGATATATAGTGTAATTAACTTTGACATTATGGTCAGATTTTTGTTTTATTATTAGTATTATCTACACAACAGTATGAAACACAATCTACATATACTATCTATACAACATGGTATGAACACAAGCTACACCCCTCCCTCTCTCTCCTATCCCCTCCATCTCTCTGCCCTCCTTTACCTCAACCAGATTCCGATACCTTTCCATTCCTTTCACATCTCCATATGGTGCTTAGTGGCTATGGGTTGATTTTTAGGAATTGAAGACAGGAAAAGAGGTGCTTAGCGGGAACCCTTGCCTCAACCATAACCCTAGCTTTATGTCCACATCCCGGGTCAACCCTAACCCTAGCTTTGTCCACATTCCGGTTCTGCCCTAACCCTAGCTTCAAGGCAATATCCCGGTTCAACCCTAACCCTAGCTTCATGACCACATGGTTCAACCCTAACCCTAGCTTCATGACCACATGGTTCAACCCTAATCCTAGTCTCAACCCTAACCCTAGCTTCATGACCACATGGTTCAACCCTAATCCTACTCTCAACTCTAACCCTAACATTGTCTGTGAACGCAGTTACAACAGTCTCTCTGGTCAAGGCCTGCATGTTTCTTTACACAAACACAGGGCTATCTGACATCTGATAGGGTGGACAGAACTGTGTGTGAGCTCGACACAAAGTACTACTGATACTATGTCCTAATATTCTACAAGCCCTCTTCTTTCCATTCCCTCATGAGCACTGATACTTAAGGACTAAAGACCAGATAAAATAGTTTTTATGCTAATTTCCTAAATCAGTGATCACGTCTCTTTCATAGAGTGAATTGAGCCTAGCCTGCAATACCATGAGTGTGGCCTGCAATACCCCTGTCTTCCAGCAGAGTGTACCAACTTGTGTTTCCTACCCCTGCTCTGGATAGGATTGGGTTTTGGCTAATCTGATTTTAAATCCGTTGTTAGGTGGATTTGCAGAGGGAGATTTTCCAGGCTGACAGAAGTGCTGACCACATCTCAGGGTTTATATTCTCAGGTGACCATCTCAGACAGCAGCTGCTCAAGAGTGACCTCAATATTATCTGAAGGCTTTGTCTATAGCCTATCCCTCTCCCTTCATAACAATGGGTTTTACATGCCTGTTTCCACTGGCTGTTACCTGGTACTTATCAGGAAACTATGCAAACACACACAAACAGTAGAGCTTGTAAAACAGTTTGGGTTTTATTCACCATAAAACAAGAATTCTGTAGAATATTTGGCCTGGATATTTTTGGTCCCCTTGTGGTTCCATCACCACTCAAACAAACAAACCAATAGTGTTGTAAACATTTCGTGAATCTGTAAAACAGTGTGGGTTCCTGAGAGAAGAGTACACTTGTTCACACATCAACTGTATTTTTAGTTGAAGTCGGAAGTTTACATACACCTTAGCGAAATACATTTAAACTCAGTTCTTTACAATTCCTGATATTTAATCCTAGAAAAATGCCCTGTCGTAGGTCAGTTAGGATCCCCACTTTATTTTAAGAATTTAAAATGTCACAAGGTCCTTTGCTGTTGTTCTGGGATTGATTTGCACTTTTCACACCAAAGTACGTTCATCTCTAGGAGACAGAAGGCGTCTCCTTCCTGAGGGTTATGACGGCTGCGTGGTACCATGGTGTTTATACCTGCGTACTATTGTTTGTACAGATAAACGTGATACCTTCAGGCATTTGGAAATTGCTCACAAGGATAAACCAGACTTGTGGAGGTCTACAATTCTTTTTGCTGAGGTCTTGGCTGATTTCTTTTGATTTTCCCATGATGTCAAACAAAGGGTCACTGAGTTTGAAGGTAGGCCTTGAAATACATCCACAGGTACACCTCCAATTGACTGAAATTATGTCAATTAGCCTATCAGATGCTTCTAAAGCCATGACATCATTTTCTGGAATTGTCCAAGCTGTTTAAAGGCACAGTCAACTTAGTTTATGTAAACTTCCGACCCACTGGAATTGTGATACAGTGAAATAATCTGTCTGTAAACAATTGTTGAAAAATGACTTCTGTCATGCACAAAGTAGATGTCCTAACCGACCTGCCAAAACTATAGTTTGTTAACAAGACATTTGTGGAGTGGTTGAAAAATGAGTTTTAATGACTCCAACCTAAGTGTATGTAAACTTCTGACTTCAACTGTATAAGCAGAGTGTTTAGAGAGTTTCCACCAGTGAACACTTTGAGGAGATGGGGCAAAGTGTTAGTGTTAGCGATATGTCTGGGGGCGAGTCCAAAAATGCACTTTGTCATTTCCAAGTTAAGATTACCTTCCACTGGGAAGCATTTCAGTGTTACACTCCTGCATAGCCCGCTCCATTTATTTACAGAAATTATTATTTGGCCAATCACTGCCCCCTGGTAACGCCACAGCAACTGATCACCATGGCTATTAGACACACTTGAAGATTGCACTTAAAGCTTCCTGTCCTGTCCTTGGGGTTGTTACCGTGAAATGATCTTCTCTTCAATCCCTACCATAATAATATAATATCAGTGCTTTCCAGTTGCTGTTTATGTTCATACCTCCAGCTATTTTCATCCAATTATTTTCTATTAAATGTCTGAACCAAGTTACATGGAATAGTTCCTTACTCTTCTGACCTCTGTTCTGTCATCGAAGTACACGTTTGTATTGTATTAAGCACTCTGATCTGAGGTCAGTGTAGCAATATGTAGATCTCATTCATAACATGCAAACATTTCAGGATATTGTTCCAGTTTCCCCCCCCACTTCCAGATAATGAGCTCTATTCAATCCGTATCATGGAAGTGATGCAAAAGCAATGTTCTCGTATTAGCAGAGGCTGCATTCACGGTAAACACTGCATATGTCGGCTCAATCGGAAATGACCTTAAAATGTATATCGCTTAAGCCCTTAAGTGTCACATCACAATAGTGTAGCGTTGGGATATTTCTTTCAGACATTGAAAACCATTTCATTCACATTCTCTTAATATGTCTACTTTAGTAGAAAATAAAAAGTGATTCAAAAAAGCCACCTTTATATCTCTTATTGAAAATACCTGATGAAAGGGAAAGGGGGATACCTAGTCAGGTGTACAGCAGAATGCATTCAACTGAAATGTCTTCCACATTTAACCCAACCCCTCTGAATCAGAGAGGTGTGGAGCTGCTGCCATAATCCACATCCACGTCTTCGGCGCCCGGGAACAGTGGGTTAACTGCCTTGCTCAGGGGCAGAATGACAGATTTTTACCTTGTCAGCTTGGGGATTCGATCCAGCAACCTTTCGGTTACTGGCCCAATCTATATGCAAAATACATTCACAGAATTAAAAAAGCTTTCAAAAAGCCAATATAAACATACCATGGTGCCTATCTAAAAAGAAACTACTATTGCTCAGACAAATGCCATTGCTTATAAAATAAAGCTTATGTTTAGCTTTGGCGGTAAATCAGTTTGACATGCTGGTAGGCTTACTCAATGGTTTTATAGGCTACGCAATATTGTAACCCTTCTTATTTGTCCCATTCAAACCCTTCCCCGACGCTTATTGTGTCATCATTTTAGGCAAGAAAGTTTCCATTTGTGATGCGTCAGATATCAGTGAAACGTTATCTGTAGTCAGTCATATGGGTTTGTAACCTGGGTAAGTGCCAGGTAATACAGAAATCACCCTATTAAAATACTGATGATTTTGTGAAGGAAATGCATGACAAAATAAAGCGCTGTCACTTTTACTCCAAAGAAAGCGAAATAAATACGAAAATAAGTTAACATCAATCATTTCAAGTATCCAACCCCCTCTGAACACTATCTACTGGCCTGGCAACAGTGGAGGAAAGGGTGGAGTGACATCACTTCCTCTTGTGGTGTCATTTCCTCTTCCCGACAGCCAGGTGCCGTCTCGTGGCCACCTCTACCCTCCTCCTCTCTGCCTCCTCCGCTCTCTTCCTCTCCTCCTTCAGTTCTTTATACCTCCACTTTGGGAGCTGCAGGAAGTTGCCCCCGCCGTCTTTAAAGCTGCTCTTCCTGCGGACTCTCTCAGGTTCATAGGTGGGCGTTGGGGCCTTAGTGATTCTCACCTTGGGAATGGACAGCCCTGGTCGTACACTACTACGTCTCACCATACCCAGGGGCAGCAGGCTAGCTCTACGCAGGGCCACCGAGGAAACGGACCCAGACACTGTACCCAGGTTAGGGTTAGTCGTGGTGGGGCTTTTGTTCTGCGGCGGGAGGCTGGACCGCCGATCCTTTGGGGGTTTAGGCACCAGAGTGACCCGTGAATTCTGGAAGAGTTTGCGGTGGTCGTCGAGCCTCTCAGGGTTCTGGGTTTTCAGTTCTTTGGCCCGTTGGCGTCGGAGGATCTCTGGGACGGAGTAACGACGTTTACCCACGCAGGGCGGGCTTGACGGACACACCTAGAGAGTAAGAACAAAGGTATACATAAGGAGGGGGAGGGATCAATGAGAACATAAAGCCAGAGAGAGGGAGCGACAAAGACAGAAAGGTTAAATAGTAGAAAGTGAAAAAGATGAAAAGAGGAAGGAAGAAGAAACAGAAGTTTCTAACTCACGGTGGTACACGCCACTGCCACAAAGGGGCTCCCTAGGGCTGTTGTCACGGTGACTAGGTGATCTAAGACTCCTCCGTCGTCAGGCTCTGTGATGTTAGCGAATGTCAGAGCATTCCGTATGGTGTCTGATATACGCTGCATACAGCCTCGAGGCTCCCGGGCCTTAGATACTAGAGACGCCAGCTGAGGCCACTCTGGACTGGAAAATAATACAATTACATGAATATAATGACTTAGCTAGTAATAGTGGTAGTACTCTATGAAGTATGTCAAGCTACACACAGCCTCCGGGGCATTAGCTATTAGAGAAACCAGCTGGGCCCACTCTGGACCATAACAATAATATCAGATTAGAAAATAATACGATTGGAAATATAACCATATCCAATTATATCGATGACATTATATCATGATAATAAGAATCATCACCACCACCAACAACATCCTCATCAATATCAGCATCATCCTCATCAACATCATCATCATTATCATCCTCATCAATATCACAATTATCATCCTCATCACCATCATCATTATTATCATCCTCATCACCATCATTATCATCCTCATCAATATCACAATTATCATCCTCATCACCATCATCATTATTATCATCCTCATCACCATCATTATCATCCTCATCACCATCATCATTATTATCATCCTCATCAATATCACAATTATCATCCTCATCACCATCATCATTATTATCATCCTCATCACCATCATTATCATCCTCATCAATATCACCATCATTATTATCATCATCATCACCATCATCATCCTCATCACCATCATCATTATTATCATCCTCATCACCATCATCATTATTATCATCCTCATTATCATCCTCATCAATATCATCATCATTATTATCATCATCACCATCATCATCATTATCATCATCACCATCATCATTATTATCATCCTCATCACCATCATTATCATCCTCATCAATATCACCATCATTATTATCATCATCACCATCATTATCATCCTCATCAATATCACCATCATTATTATCATCATCACCATCATTATCATTATCATCATCACCATCATCATTATTGTCATCCTCATCACCATCATCATTATTATCATCCTCATCACCATCATCATTATTATCATCCTCATCACCATCATTATCATCCTCATCAATATCACCATCATTATTATCATCATCACCATCATCATTATCATCCTCACCATCATCATTATTGTCATCCTCATCATTCATCAACATTACTCATAAAGTTGAGTCTACCTGTAAGCGTCACACAGTTGATAAGGACAGGGTCGGGAGACGAGGCGTGTCATGGCCCAGGCGGTTTCGTAGCGTCCCGTGAAGAGCGCCCACTCTCTGGAGGTCAGCTTACGACCAAAGTCTCTCGTCTCCATGTCAGCTCCTTACAGAGGAGAGGAGGAGAAGGAAAGGCATGAGGAGAAAAATGTATGACGACATCCTGAAGATATCACCTTACTGGTGGTAGATGTTATTCATGCTAGAAGTTACTGTTTGAAGTTAAATATTGAAATATAAGTGAAAGTAAAGTAATTTGTTTGTGTCCATCTGTACCTGCTAGCATCAGGGCTCGTACACACTCCACCTTGCCCTGCATAGCAGCCTTCATCAGAGCAGTGAAGCCATGACAGTTCCTCCTCTCTATGTCCAGACCAGGGAAGTAGTTCAACAGGTAGTTACTGATCATTATGTGACCTGGAGGAAGGGAGGGAAAGGAGGGGAATGAGGGAGAGAGAGAGGAATGGGGGAAAGAGAGAGGAATGGGGGAAAGAGAGAGGAATGGGAGAAAGAGAGAGGAATGAAGGAAAGAGAGAGGAATGAGGGAAAGAGAGAGGAATGGGGGAAAGAGAGAGGAATGAGGGAAAGAGAGGGGAATGAGGGAGAGAGAGAGGAATGGGGGAAAGAGAGAGGAATGGGGGAAAGAGAGAGGAATGGGAGAAAGAGAGAGGAATGAGGGAAAGAGAGAGGAATGGGGGAAAGAGAGAGGAATGAGGGAAAGAGAGGGGAATGAGGGAGAGAGAGAGGAATGGGGGAAAGAGAGAGGAATGGGGGAAAGAGAGAGGAATGGGAGAAAGAGAGAGGAATGAGGGAAAGAGAGAGGAATGAGGGAAAGAGAGAGGAATGGGGGAAAGAGAGAGGAATGAGGGAAAGAGAGAGGAATGAGGGAATGGGGGAAAGAGCGAGAGATAAAGAGAGGGCTATGAACCTTTTTGAAGTGTGTGTGTGTGTACGCGCATGCGGGTGTAGGTGTGTGTGTGTGTCCTACCTGCCTGGGCAGCGGTGATGAGGGCAGTGTTCCCCTCCTTGTCCTGCCAGTTGACATCCAGGTGAGAACACTGGGCCAGCGCTATGACAACATCAACGTAACCCTGGTAACACGCCACCATCAGCCCCGTCTGAGGGAGAGCGAGAGAGAGATGGGGGGAAAGATAGAGAGGAAGGGGAGAGAGAGTGAGAGAGATGGGGAGACAGAGAGAGGAGAGAGAAAGAGAGAGCGAGAGATGGGGAGAGAGGGGGAGGGGAGAGAAAGAGAGAGCGATGGGGGAGAGAGATAGAGAGAGAGAGAAATAGCGAGAGCGATGGGGAGAGAGAGGCAATAGAGAGAGGGGGGAAGAGAAAGAGAGAGGGGGGGGGAGAGCGTGAAAGAGAGCGAGAGAGAGAAAGAGAGCGCAGGAGAGAGAGTTGGGGAGACAGAGAGAGAGAGAGGGGGAGAGAGAGAGGGGGAGAGAGAAAGAGAAAGAGATGGGGAGAGAAAGAGAGAGATAGAGATGGGGAGAGAGAGAGGGAGAGAGAGCGAGGGCGAGAGATGGGGAGAGTGAGATAGATAGAGAGGGGGGAAGAGTGAGAGCGTGAAAGAGAGGGGGGGGGAGAGAGAGATGGGGAGAGAGAGAAGGTGGGGAGATAGAGCGAGAGAGAGATGGGGAGAGAGAGAGGGTGGGGAGAAAGAGCAAGAGAGAGAGATGGGGAGAGAGAGAGGATGGGGAGAAAGAGCGAGAGAGAGAGATGGGGAGAGAGTGGGGAGAAAGAGAGAGAGAGATGGGGAGAGAGAGAGGGTGGGGAGAAAGAGCGAGAGAGAGAGATGGGGAGAGAGAGAGAGGGTTTGGAGAAAGAGAGAGAGAGAGAGGGGTAGAGAGAGAGAGAGAGAGAGAGAGAGAGCAGGGGAGAGAGAGAGCAGGGGGAGGGAGGGTGAGAGAGAGAGAGAGCAGGGGGGAGGGAGGGTGAGATCGAGAGAGAGCAGGGGAGAGAGAGAGCAGGGGGAGGGAGGGAGAGAGAGAGAGAGAGAGCAGGGGGGAGAGAGAGAGAGAGAGAGAGACTGTTTAGTCTCAGAACAAGTGTCTCACTGTTCTGTCTTCTACTAAATACAACTCTGTTTCTCCCTCCTACCCTCTCTACCTGTAGCACTGAGGTGACTACTCCTGTTCCGGGAAGGCCACTGTGTGTGTGTGTATGTCTGTTTGTGTGTGTGTGTTTGAGCCTCCATGTCTTTCTGCAAGTGAAACTTAGTTGATGTACAGGCCCATCTAGCTGACAGAGCCAAAATCCGCCACACACTATGGAATGTATGAAGATGGCTGAATGAGAAGTTCAGTTCTGCTGCCTAACTGGGAAACATATGATATCCGAGCCAGTGTCATGGAGGTTAGACGACAACAGGAGGCCTGTATGCATGGTCCAAAACCAATATCATTCAGTAAATATTACAGAAGTTTTGTTTGCTATTAAAACAGAACTTTGATCCTTGTGGAAAATTCCTTTTTCTGATGTGCCGTGTTTTTGGAATGCCAGTGCAACCTGTGTGTGTGTGTGTGTGTGTGTGTGTGTGTGTGTGTGTGTGTGCGTGTGCGTGCATGTGTGAGTGCGTGCGTGCATGCGTGCGTGTATGTGTGTACACAGCTTGGAATCTCCTGTAAATGTCCCAGTGTTTTCCGGAAGGCCAACACTTCATCAGCCAAAAAACAAGCAACTTTAATGCCAGAGAGAGAGGAAGGAGAGAGGGGAAGGAGAGAGAGGGGAAGGAGAGAGAGGGGAAGGAGAGAGAGGGGAAGGAGAGAGGGGAAGGAGAGAGAGGGGAAAGAGAGAGAGGGGAAGGAGAGAGGGGAAGGAGAGAGAGGGGAAGGAGAGGGGGGGAAGGAGAGAGCGAGGAAGGAGAGAGGGGAAGGAGAGAGAGGGGAAGGAGAGAGAGGGGAAGGAGAGAGGGGGGAAGGAGAGAGAGGGGAAGGAGAGAGGGGAAGGAGAGATAGGGGAAGGAGAGATAGGGGAAGGAGAGAGAGGGGAAGGAGAGAGAGGGGAAGGAAAGAGAGGGGAAGGAGAGAGAGGGGGAAGGAGAGAGGGGAAGGAGAGAGAGGGGAAGGAGAGAGAGAGGAATGAGAGAGGGGAAGGAGAGAGAGGGGAAGGAGAGAGGGGAAGAAGAGAGAGGGGAAGGAGAGAGAGGGGAAGGAGAGAGGGGAAGGAGAGAGAGGGGAAGGAGAGAGAGAGGAATGAGAGAGGGGAAGGAGAGAGGGGAAGGAGAGATAGGGGAAGGAGAGAGAGGGGAAGGAAAGAGAGGGGGAGGAGAGAGAGGGGGAAGGAGAGAGGGGAAGGAGAGAGCGGGGAAGGAGAGAGAGAGGAAGGAGAGAGGGGAAGGAGAGAGAGGGGAAGGAGAGAGAGGGAAAGGAGAGAGAGGGGAAGGAGAGAGGGGAAGGAGAGAGAGGGGAAGGAGAGAGAGAGGAATGAGAGAGGGGAAGGAGAGAGGGGAAGGAAAGAGAGGGTAAGGAGAGAGAGGGGAAGGAGAGAGGCGAAGGAGAGAGAGGGGAAGGAGAGAGAGGGGAAGGAGAGAGGCGAAGGAGAGAGAGGGGAAGGAGAGAGAGGGGAAGGAGAGAGGGGAAGGAGAGAGAGGGGAAGGAGAGAGGGGAAGGAGAGAGAGGGGAAGGCGAGAGAGGGGAAGGAGAAAGGGGAAGGAGAGAGAGGGGAAGGAGAGAGAGGGGAAGGAGAGAGAGGGGAAGGAGAGAGAGAGGAAGGAGAGAGGGGAAGGAGAGAGAGGGGAAGGAGAGAGGGGAAGGA
>NC_048575.1:18832344-18834844 GCF_013265735.2 Oncorhynchus mykiss | reverse complement strand
TGGTGTATAATCAGGAATTCCTGGAAAAACTCAAAGTGAGACAATGGATGTGTATGTGAAAAATGGCCTTTTCACATACTGTACCTGACCATCAAAATAGCTGCGCTGAAGTTTTTATTTTTTTAAATGTAGAGTAAAAGTGCAGGCTTGTTGTTAAACCATTATTCTTAAAGCTAGATTAACTTGTTTGTCCTCCCTAAATCCTAATCTGTTCTGTAGTGGATTTAGGTTGACCCCAGCCTTAGCACTATGTTCTGTAGTGGATTTAGGTTGACCCCAGCCTTAGCACTATGTTCTGTAGTGGATTTAGGTTGACCCCAGCCCTAGCACTGTGTTCTGTAGTGGATTGAGGTTGACCCCAGCCCTAGCACTGTGTTCTGTAGTGGATTGAGGTTGACCCCAGCCCTAGCACTATGTTCTGTAGTGGATTGAGGTTGACCCCAGCCCTAGCACTATGTTCTGTAGTGGATTGAGGTTGACCCCAGCCCTAGCACTATGTTCTGTAGTGGATTGAGGTTGACCCCAGCCCTAGCACTATGTTCTGTAGTGGATTGAGGTTGACCCCAGCCCTAGCACTATGTTCTGTAGTGGATTGAGGTTGACCCCAGCCCTAGCACTATGTTCTGTAGTGGATTGAGGTTGACCCCAGCATTAGCACTATGTTCTGTAGTGGATTGAGGTTGACCCCAGCCCTAGCACTATGTTCTGTAGTGGATTGAGGTTGACCCCAGCCCTAGCACTATGTTCTGTAGTGGATTTAGGTTGACCCCAGCCCTAGCACTATGTTCTCTAGTGGATTGAGGTTGACCCCAGCCCTAGCACTATGTTCTGTAGTGGATTGAGGTTGACCCCAGCCCTAGCACTATGTTCTGCATAACTGCTTCAAAACTATCTGAATTTTTCAATTTCTCTAGTTTCAAATACAATATATATAAAAATACATGTACAGTGGGGCAAAAAAGTATTTAGTCAGCCACCAATTGTGCAAGTTCTCCCACTTAAAAAGATGAGAGAGGCCTGTAATTGTCATCATAGGTACACTTCAACTATGACAGACAAAATTAGAAGAAAAAAAATCCAGAAAATCACATTGTAGGATTTTGAATGAATTTATTTGCAAATTATGGTGGAAAATAAGTATTTGGTCAATAACAAGAGTTTATCTCAATACTTTGTTATATACCCTTTGTTGGCAATGACAGAGGTCAAACGTTTTCTGTAAGTCTTCACAAGGTTTTCACACACTGTTGCTCGTATTTTGGCCCATTCCTCCATGCAGATCTCCTCTAGACCAGTGATGTTTTGGGGCTGTTGCTGGGCAACATGGACTTTCAACTCCCTCCAAAGATTTTCTATGGGGTTGAGATCTGGAGACTGGCTAGGCCACTCCAGGACCTTGAAATGCTTCTTACGAAGCCACTCCTTCATTGCCCGGGAGGTGTGTTTGGGATCATTGTCATGCTGAAAGACCCAGCCACGTTTCATCTTCAATACCCTTGCTGATGGAAGGAGGTTTTCACTCAAAATCTCACGATACAGGGCCCCATTCATTCTTTCAATTACACGGATCAGTCGTCCAGGTCCATTTGCAGAAAAACAGCCCCAAAGCATGTTTCCACCCCCATGCTTCACAATAGGTATGGTGTTCTTTGGATGCAACTCAGCATTTTTTGTCCTCCAAACACGACGAGTTGAGTTTTTACCAAAAAGTTATATTTTGGTTTCATCTGACCATATGACATTCTCCCAATCTTCTTCTGGATAATCCAAATGCTCTCTAGCAAACTTCAGACGGGCCTGGACATGTACTGGCTTAAGCAGGGGTACACGTCTGGGACTGCAGGATTTGAGTCCCTGGTGGCGTAGTGTGTTACTGATGGTAGGCTTTGTTACTTTGGTCCCAGCTCTCTGCAGGTCATTCACAAGGTCCTCCCGTGTTGTTCTGGAATTTTTGCTCACCGTTCTTGTGATCATTTTGACCCCACAAGGTGAGATCTTGCATGGAGCCCCAGTTCGAGGGAGATTATCAGTGGTCTTGTATGTCTTTCATTTCCTAACAATTGCTCCCACAGTTGATTTCTTCAAACCAAGTTGCTTACCTATTGCAGATTCAGAGTCCCCAGCCTGGTGCAGGTCTACAATTTTGTTTCTGGTGTCCTTTGACAGCTCTTTGGTCTTGGCCATAGTGGAGTTTGGAGTGTGACTGTTTGAGGTTGTGGACAGGTGTCTTTTATACTGATAACAAGTTCAAACAGGTGCCATTAATACAGGTAACGAGTGGAGGACAGAGGAGCCTCTTAAAGAAGAAGTTACAGGTCTGTGAGAGCCAGAAATCTTGCTTGTTTGTAGGTGACCAAATACTTATTTTCCACCATAATTTGAAAATAAATTCATAAAAAATCCTACAATGTGATTTTCTGGATTTTTTTTATCATTTTGTCTGTCATAGTTGAAGTGTACCTATGATGAAAATTACAGGCCTCTCTCATCTTTTTAAGTG
>NC_048575.1:18699844-18827344 GCF_013265735.2 Oncorhynchus mykiss | reverse complement strand
TAAAACATGAAACATGTGTTTTTTGGTGTAAATTAGAGCCAGATAGTAGTTGATTGCATCACGCTGGCCTCGGTGACACCAGAGGATATTAGATAGGACATGCCTCACCCGGAGAGACACAAACCCAAAACAGAGCTTTGGTGACAGTTTGACAGAGAGCTAAGATTGTCATTCCTGATGCAGCAGATCATTTCATGGATGAAAACATTGTCCCTTATTTCTATGGCTAAGCAAACTGAAAACGTATTTCAAACCATAACGTCTAATTCCTCTTTTGCTTTGGCACAACCAATGTGATAAAACGAAGAGATTTTCTGCACAAAAAAAAAAAGAACACAAGTATTGTGTAGATATTCGTGCAGACATTCTCTCCATTGTATCACAGAAGCATCAGAACCATTTTACAACCTAAGTTTGACAGAAACATGAAGCCTAGCATGTGTGTTTTACAGAACACGAGGCAGGAGACAGGACTGTGTCCCAGTGTAATGAACACAACGCAGGAGACAGGACTGTGTCCCAGTGTAATGAACACAACGCAGGAGACAGGACTGTGTCCCAGTGTAATGAACACAAGACAGGAGACAGGACTGTGTCCCAGTGTAATGAACACGACGCAGGAGACAGGACTGTGTCCCAGTGTAATGAACACAAGACAGGAGACAGGACTGTGTCCCAGTGTAATGAACACAAGACAGGAGACAGGACTGTGTCCCAGTGTAAGGAACACAAGACAGGAGACAGGACTGTGTCCCAGTGTAATGAACACAAGACAGGAGACAGGACTGTGTCCCAGTGTAATGAACAGCAGACAGGGGACAGGACTGTGTCCCAGTGTAATAAACACAAGACAGGAGACAGGACTGTGTCCCAGTGTAATGAACACAAGACAGGAGACAGGACTGTGTCCCAGTGTAATGAACACAAGACAGGAGACAGGACTGTGTCCCAGTGTAATGAACACAAGACAGGAGACAGGAGACAGGACTGTGTCCCAGTGTAATGAACAGGAGACAGGAGACAGGACTGTGTCCCAGTGTAATGAACACAAGACAGGAGACAGGAGACAGGACTGTGTCCCAGTGTAATGAACAGGAGACAGGAGACAGGACTGTGTCCCAGTGTAATGAACAGGAGACAGGAGACAGGACTGTGTCCCAGTGTAATGAACACAAGACAGGAGACAGGACTGTGTCCCAGTGTAATGAACACAAGACAGGAGACAGGACTGTGTCCCAGTGTAATGAACACAAGACAGGAGACAGGAGACAGGACTGTGTCCCAGTGTAATGAACAGGAGACAGGAGACAGGACTGTGTCCCAGTGTAATGAACAGGAGACAGGACTGTGTCCCAGTGTAATGAACACAAGACAGGAGACAGGACTGTGTCCCAGTGTAATGAACACAAGACAGGAGACAGGACTGTGTCCCAGTGTAATGAACAGGAGACAGGAGACAGGACTGTGTCCCAGTGTAATGAACACAAGACAGGAGACAGGACTGTGTCCCAGTGTAATGAACAGGAGACAGGAGACAGGACTGTGTCCCAGTGTAATGAACAGGAGACAGGAGACAGGACTGTGTCCCAGTGTAATGAACACAAGACAGGAGACAGGACTGTGTCCCAGTGTAATGAACAGAACACAGGAGACAGGACTGTGTCCCAGTGTAATGAACACAAGACAGGAGACAGGACTGTGTCCCAGTGTAATGAGATTTATCACACACTCTTAAAACGAAGGACGGTCTTTCTCCCTCCCTCCATCTCTCTCTCTCTCTCCCAACTGAGGATATCCACACACATTTCTCTCTTCCTATTATACCCATAATTATCATAAGAATTCCTCGACAGGCAGCGTTGATGAGGAATGCAGGCACAACGCCACCAACACACACCGAGAGAGTTGATGAGGAATGCTGCAGCATGGGAGCAGATGAGTAGCAGTCCCAAGGCCAGGCAGTGAGAGACAGCCTGTCGGCATCATGGCGTTACAACTCTGATTATGTAATTCACGCTGTTCCTCCCTCAGGTCCTGTGACCTCATCATTGATAACACACAGAGAGAGGACTGCATGACCACTTCACTGTACAATCTGATAAAGGCTGATCTCGCTCACTGCCAGAACGAGTGAGTGAGTGTGTGTGCATATGTTTATATTCACAGTGAGAACTAAACAACATACAGAGGCACGAATACTCAAAGGGGAGTTGGTCTTTAGTGGTTTTGAGTCTCTATCAATTCAAATGAAGGGTCCAACTGGTGGTTTACAGCCAGTTCCTCTCAGTTCTCTGTGTTGTTGGAAAACATCGTAGTGTGTATCTGGTGAGTCATACTGACACGGAAAACACCATGTGTCGTAACAATAATGCAAAACCACTTGGGAACCATTACGTATACATTAGATGGGCTAATAAGGGATGCTGTGTTGATGCCACGATGCCTCCATCTTGGCACTCCCTCACCAGTGTAAAAAAAATTTTGTATTATAATTTTTTGAGATTACTAATGATACTGTCCCCACTACAGCAACAAAAAAATATATGAAATACATGTCATCTTGCCCTTGAAACATTTAATTGAAGTAGTGTAGAATTCCAATCATTTCTATGGAGGACTGCTCCTACTGGGGAGTGCCAATATGGCCGACCGGTGGCTTCAAAGCCTCTCAATGGCCAATACATAGTATCAGCAATCCAGGGTTTATATATATCATTGATACACAGCCACATCCAACATAGAGCATGTATTACCTGCTTGGTATTCCAGGTCTCTTTGCATTGTCAAATCAAACATACATTATTACTGTGAGATTTATAAAGCAGTTATTGACTTGTAATGGACAGCCTGTAGGCCTAAATGAGAACGCTCTTCTCACGAGTCTCTGTAAAACACTGTCTTAACAGTACAGGCCCTTTAATTGACAGTGGGGAGATTCATATTAGAAAGTCAGTAAGCAAACCTATATTACACTGATTCTCTCACAGGTACCCTGAATCCATCCACAAACAGTAAAACACAGACAGACACATAAAGACACACACACACAGTGCCGGTTGTTCTGCTGACTGTGAGAGACTCCGTGTTTTCCTGTTGCTGTAATTATGACTATCAGAACTTCAGGCTCCTCTCTCAAGACCCATAAATCCTGGGCAGACACACACGTGAAAGGAAATGAAACTAATATGAGATGTGGCTCTGGTTCTGATTCTACTGTCAAACAAACTACTTTAGCAACTCAGCTCAGCTTGGATAGGAAGAATAGGTTTAACTTTGGGATCTAATGTTAATCATGACTCTCAAAGTTGAAATATCTGCTACAATGGCCAAGTTATATGAAGCATCTGATTACTGTTGTTGTGGCTGACATGTTCTTAAAACTTTAAAAATATATATTTGTTTAACCCCTCGACACACTGATATACATGAGCGAATACATGACTGTTGACGTACTTCAACAAATGTACAACAGTTGATCACTTTGGATATGCACTTTGACCATGCGTAAATACGCACAGGTGAGTTCACACCGCACGCACCATTGTGTACAAGGCAGTGCCAAACGACCTCATCTCCAAACCCACGACAGGAAGAGAAGCCACTGGATAGAAATGCATTAGAACAGAACACATTCCGATAAAAAAAAATATTTGACACAGAACATATGGGCACATTTAACCCGACTTACCCTGTTGTTTTTATCCGTCTCCCTCACCTCCTCTACCCCCACACCTTGTCGGATCATGATCCGGACTATCGTGGCGTTGTTGGTGCAGCACGCCTGGAAGAACGTCAGCGGCTCGGGACTCGGTGGAGAGGGGGTCCGCTCGTTGTCCGCGAACACATCGTCCGGTGGGTAAAAGGAGTCGTCCGAAGCGATACTTTTACTGTCCGGTAATAACGAGAAATCGTCGTATTCCTCGTACTCATCCCCCTCTGACTCGCAGGACCCGAGGTATGAGTCATCGTCTGATAAGGACGGTGATTCCTCGGTAATGGTCGGATGGACCTGGGCGATGCCGCTGGCGCCTTTGGGGTTCTGCTGCTGCTGTTTGACTCGAACCGTAGTAGAGGAGCCACCTCCGTCTCTCTCATCCGTGATCAGCACCATCTAACCCCCTAGGTGGCTGTCCTCCTCAGGGGGGAAGAACGGGTGGATCTCGGGCGAAGAGCACGTGGACGTTTTTTCCAACATCAACGCGGAGTATGAGTTGAACTTTGCAAAGAGCCTGGAAATGGAATGACAGTGAAGGTTTGGCAACTCGTTGTGATGTGAATTTACAGGCAAACTGCTGATCCTACTCCGTTGAGGAATATTCCCCTGATAATAGTCCAACTCCAGCATCCCAGAGATAAATTAACATGAAATCATATCGCTGCGCTGTCCCTGGAATACCAACGTAAACTACACCGGGTTGTAGCCTTCACCGGAGTCAAAAGATGATTGTTTTTGTTCATTTTATAAAACACAGAAAGTTTTTCCATCACGTCTGGAGCAGTGAGAAAATGAAATGCCCGTGATTTAAAGTGCAATTCAACAGTCAACAATCCCCCTTTGCCGACACGAAGTAAACCCGAGAGTTACGCCAACTCTTGTTGTGTCATCATCAGTACGAAAAAAAATGTGTTCCTCATTAGGACAGAAAACAATAGACACGCAGTACCCAAAGTAAAAGAGCCACACTCACCCAGCTAACGCGCAGAGTAGAAAAACAGGCACTCGATAAACTGTAGTCCCATAATCCGATTAGTTTCGTAGCCAACTGCCCCCTCCTCTCCATGGCTCTCCCCTCATGCCCTCCCTCATTTCGTTTTCGTTTGAGCAGATTAATTCCGCTCTGTCTGAAATGTTGACATCAGAAATACTTTGAGATTATAATTTTAGCTAAATGGGGGCAACCCCATTGCAACCGTTTTATGAGACATTGGTCATCGTTAGAATGATTCATACTGCAAAAGCAAAGTAAAACGTCTGTGCAATCATTCTGCGGTTTCAAATGTACATTTTCTGTTTCTTGGATGATGTGAGATCTGTCAGGAAATCCCCCTACATTACCTTAGTTCTCACTGTGAATGACTCAGACACTCAGTAGAACAGTCACAACAGTTCAGATATCCATTCTTGATTCAACCATACAACCAATTTTCACATTTTCACACTTGTAGAACAAGCCAAGTTAAAGTAGGCCTAAACTGACTATTGATTCACTGACCAATCCATGTTTAATAAGGTTCCATCAACTCATGATGCCAATCCAAGACAGTGGTATTGTGCTTGTTAAATGGCCTGTGGATCTGTGTGTCTGCTTGCTAGAGGGACTCTCCTCTCTTGGTGTATCTGACCCTAATCTGTCCCTGGCCCGGCCCCAGCTGTCCTAGCCGCCCGAGGCCTATGCAACCTCTAAATCAGTCTGCAGTGTATCAGCCCATTGCTAATCAGATCCAACAGGAGTGAATGACAAGGCTGTTTAGTGTTCAGCAGGCCTGTTTTCTCCTGGTCCTCCTGATGTAGTCAAAGGCCTGATGCAGACAAACATCCAGTGGCCCTGGCTGGTTTGTTTGTTTGTGTGCGCGACAGAGGCAATAAGAACCTGCCCCGTTCCTGCCATATAACTTCATATGTAGCAATTAATCTATCACTCTGTGTCCTCTGTGATTCTGACCCACCTGATCTCATCTTGACTTGTGAGCCGCACCTGGAATCTCCAGACAGCCAATCGGAGTAGAACCAGTGGGGGTTAAAGACAGGTAAACGTCTGGCCCGAGCCCATGTTCTGAGGGTCATAGGTGTGTGACAGCCAGAGAAAGGGGTGTCACTCAACAGATCAGCACCCAAAACTTTACACCTAAGCATTTTCTGTGTGCCCGTGTCAATGCTCTATAGATGCTAATCATCAGTATATATATTTTTTTTTCTATGAAGATCGTGCCTTTATAAGTAGATAAACTGACAACTAATATCTCATACTGCCTATATTCTTCATCTTTGTCAGTATTCCTCAACACAACAACAGCATCTTACCTGGGATTTAAACATGTCTATACATGCACGCTCTACCTACAGACCTCTCAATGAATTTCTTTAAAACACAGAGCCTACACAACACCTTAAAGGCATAGATCCACCCAAAGTTGTTTTCAGCCCTCAAAAGTGGTTCTACTTTGGAGGTCGGAAAATGTCTGTAAAAAAAAAAAAGTACATATACTTCTGAGGTGAACTATCCGCTAACAAGCCATCCCCTCACCTGGAATACCCTGTGCTGCAGTGTACAAAAGCCCTCTTATGACTACTTAGACACACCCTGGCCTCTGTGTGGGTTTGAGTACACCGTGTGTGTGCGTTTATACAGGTCTCTGAGTTGTTGCCCCTTTTCCCATAAAGCACCAATCTGCTGCGTTTATGTACTCACTCGCACATGTGCGTATTTGTCTGACTGTGTGTTTACCATTTATTAAAAGATGGGACATGGATACAGATACATAAAATGGGACATGGATTCAGATACATAAGATGGGACATGGATACAGATACATAAGATGGGACATGGATACAGATACATAAGATGGGACATGGATACAGATACATAAGATGGGACATGGATACAGATACATAAGACGGGACATGGATACAGATACATAAGATGGGACATGGATACAGATACATAAAATGGGACATGGATTCAGATACATAAGATGGGACATGGATACAGATACATAAGATGGGACATGGATACAGATACATAAGATGGGACATGGATTCAGATACATAAGACGGGACATGGATACAGATACATAAGATGGGACATGGATACAGATACATAAGATGGGACATGGATACAGATACATAAGATGGGACATGGATACAGATACATAAGATGGGACATGGATTCAGATACATAAAATGGGACATGGATACAGATACATAAGATGGGACATGGATACAGATACATAAGATGGGACATGGATACAGATACATAAGATGGGACATGGATTCAGATACATAAGACGGGACATGGATACAGATACACACATACAGAATGAACCAGACCATGACAGTCATACAGTCAGATCATAGTACATGATTATAGACAGGCAATAGACAGACAGGTCTTTGAATGAGGCCTCTGGATATGAAAGTCATCTGTCCTGGGTCCTACTCAGTGCAGTCTGTTGGTCTGGAAAAGGGCAAGTCCACAATACAAAGAGACCATACAAAGTCAGGGAAAATGGGATACTGCTTTTGGGGGCGGTATAGGTCGTCAATTCCAACGGTCTTTTAATGGAGGATGATGACAGAAAAGCAGGAATTCCTGATTTCAGAAAAAAAGGACATTTCAGGAAAAATCCCATCCCTGAAGTCAGCTGGCTGCACCATTCCTCCTTGGCAGAACAAAGAAAATGAGTTGCTGTAGAGGAGAGAGACCTTACAGCATGTTGCCAGTGGACAAAAGTTGTTTTCCTTACACTCTCCCTCCCTCTCTTTGGGTCCAACTCTTTCTTTGTTGCTATCTTCTCTTTCTCTCCTCCTGTTCCATCTCCCTAGTTACTCCCTCTCCTCACTGAGGGCTTTGTGTTCTCTCTGGCCCTGGCCACTCGTTTCCTTCGTTTCCTTCCTTCCTACCTACTATTCTGTGATAGCGTCACCTCCCTAGAAATGTTATTTCCCAGGGACAGGCTGCAGTAAAGTAGAGGCTGCTGTTGTGCAACAAATTCTTCTCTAGGACCCCAGCCCACTAACTCTACAAAGCTACACACAGGCTGTAATTGAGGTCTATGGTGTCTTGTGCACAAGCTTCAGTTGTGAGATACCTAAGGAGCAATGAAGAGACCAGGGCCCATATCCACACAGCATCTCAGAGTATGAGTGCTGATTCAGGATCAGTCTTGCCTGTATAGATCAAAATGAATACGATTATATGGACAGAAGGGATCACAGCATAGAAGGGATCATTTAAACAAAATGTTAAAAACCTGGTCACGAAAAAACATATACAACTTTCCATGGCCCCCAGTCCCGGCATGGAGCCCAGACTAGAGGGGGGGTAGTTAGAAGAGGAGGGGTGCTGATGAGCCCCCTTCCTGCCCCCTCTAGCCTGCTGCTAACCAGTCCCGGAAACATAAAATCCCCCTGATCTTATTTCCTGACCTGGCTTGTAACTTAGCTGGATCACTCCACACTCACAGCATGGAAACCTCATGTTTTATACCTGTACCTAGCCAAGGTTACACTCTACTGCTGGTTAGTACCTATACTATTGTGTAATATGGTTACATCCCTTCATTTCGGAAAATAAAGAGGAAAACCCTACTTTCCTCAACTTTGCCCTACCTATGCTAGCGTGTGTGTGTGAGACTTATGTTTGTGTGTTTGTAAACTTGTTCTCTGAGGGTATGTGTGTTTGTGTAAGTGTTCACTGTCAGAGGTTTGTGTGTGTGTGTACTCTGCGAGAGTTGCAGTGTGTGTGTTAGGGATTAAGAGATTCCCTAGCAGTGAGTTGTCTGCTCTTCAGGTTTGGTATCATACTGCAGTCTGTCTCACAGCAGCCAGCCAGCCAGCCAGCCCTCACCTCAACAGCCTCAAGGGGTGTGTGTTCCCTGTGAGATTTGCAGTGTCTATGACTTTGGCACCATGATGTGGTGTGTCTATAAGCAGCACGCCTACCCAAACCTCTCCATAACCCTGCATCTGGAGGTCAGAACCACAGATATAGAACCAGATTACCCAATCCCCAAATTCTAACCTTAACCAATAGGGGTAACCTTTAGCAAGACCCTTTTCTGCTCCCTCACTCCATCACTGCCAAGAGCCAATTCGATCAAAGAACTCCTTTACCTAAAACAGCCAGCAGCCAATTAAATCACAGGATTGCCTAACCAATTTCTGCAAGAAGCCAATCAGATTACAGAGCTCATCAAGCGCTGCCAGGAGCAATTCAGATCACAGGGCTTATTAAGCAGCGCTGCCAACAGCCAATGGGATGACAGGGTGTTGTGAGGTAGTAAAGGAGTTTATTACATTACCATCAGTGACAGGCTAGCCAGGGAACTAGATTAACCCAATGAAACCCTGGCACAGATTCAAGAAACACTTTGTCTGGCACGAAACCCCCATTGTAATACAGTGGCTTGCGAAAGTATTCACCCCCTTGGCATTTTTCCTATTTTGTTGCCTTACAACTTGGAATTAAAATAGGTTTTTGGGCCGGGACTGGGGGCCACACACACACAAAGTCAATACTTTGTAGAGCCACGTTTTGCAGCAATTACAGCTGCAAGTCTCTTGGGGTATGTCTCTATAAGCTTGGCGCAACTAGCCACTGGGATTTTTGCCCATTCTTTAAGGCAAAACTGCTCCAGCTCCTTCAAGTTGGATGGGTTCCGCTGGTGTACAGCAATATTTAAGTCATACCACAGATTCTCAATTGGATTGAGGTCTGGGCTTTGACTAGGCCATTCCAAGACATTTAAATGTTTCCCCTTAAACCACTTGAGTGTTGCTTTAGCAGTATGCTTAGGGTCATTGTCCTGCTGGAAGGTGAGCCTCCGTCCCAGATTCAAATCTCTTGAAGACTGAAACATGTTTCCCTCAAGAATTTCCCTGTATTTAGCGCCATCCATCATTCCTTCAATTCTGACCAGTTTCCCAGTCGTGGAAAAAATACCCACAGCATGATGCTGCCGCCACCATGCTTCACTATGGGGATGGTATTCTCGGGGTGATGTGAGGTGTTGGGTTTGCGCCAGACATAGTGTTTTCCTTGATGGCCAAAATGCTCAATTTTAGTCTCATCTAACCAGAATACCTTCTTCCATATGTTTGGGGAATCTCCCACATGCCTTTTGGCGAACTTCAAACGTGTTTATTTTTTTCTTAAACATTTTTCTTCTGGCCACTCTTCCGTTAAGCCCAGCTCTGTGGAGCGCACGGCTTAAAGTGGTCCTATGGACAGATACTCCAATCTCTGCTGTGGAGCTTTGCAGCTCCTTCAGGGTTATCTTTGGTCTCTCTGTTGCCTCTCTGATTATTGCCCTCCTTGCTCTTGGCAGGGTTGTTGTGGCGCCATATTCTTTCCATTTTTTAATCAAGGATTTAAATGGTGCTCCGTGGGATGTTCAAGGTTTCTGATATTTGTTTTATAACCCAACCCTGATCTGTACTTCTCTACAACTTTGTCCCTGACCTGTTTGGAGAGCTCATTGGTCTTCATGGTGCCACTTTCTTGATGGTGCCCTTTGCTTAGTGGCGTTGCAGACTCTGGGGCCTTTCAGAACAGGCGTATATATACTGAGATCATGTGACAGATCATGTGACACTTAAATAAAGTCCACCTGTGTGCAATCTAACTAATTATGTGACTTCTGGAGGTAATTGGTTGCACCAGATCTTATTTAGGGGCTTAATAGCAAAGGGGGTGAATACATACAGTGCCTTGCGAAAGTATTCGGCCCCCTTGAACTTTGCAACCTTTTGCCACATTTCAGGCTTCAAACATAAAGATATAAAACTGTATTTTTTTGTGAAGAATCAACAACAAGTGGGGCACAATCATGAAGTGGAACGACATTTATTGGATATTTCAAACTTTTTTAACAAATCAAAAACTGAAAAATTGGGCGTGCAAAATTATTCAGCCCCCTTAAGTTAATACTTTGTAGCGCCACCTTTTGCTGCGATTACAGCTGTAAGTCGCTTGGGGTATGTCTCTATCAGTTTTGCACATTGAGAGACTGAATTTTTTTCCCATTCTTCCTTGCAAAACAGCTCGAGCTCAGTGAGGTTGGATGGAGAGCATTTGTGAACAGCAGTTTTCAGTTCTTTCCACAGATTCTCGATAGAATTTAAGGTCTGTACTTTAACTTGGCCATTCTAACACCTGGATATGTTTATTTTTGAACCATTCCATTGTAGATTTTGCTTTATGTTTTGGATCATTGTCTTGTTGGAAGACAAATCTCCGTCCCAGTCTCAGGTCTTTTGCAGACTCCATCAGGTTTTCTTCCAGAATGGTCCTGTATTTGGCTCTATCCATCTTCGCATCAATTTTAACCATCTTCACTGTCCCTGCTGAAGAAAAGCAGGCCCAAACCATGATGCTGCCACCACCATGTTTGACAGTGGGGATGGTGTGTTCAGGGTGATGAGCTGTGTTGCTTTTACGCCAAACATAACGTTTTGCATTGTTGCCAAAAAGTTCAATTTTGGTTTCATCTGACCAGAGCACCTTCTTGCACATGTTTGGTGTGTCTCCCAGGTGGCTTGTGGCAAACTTTAAATTACACTTTTTATGGATATCTTTAAGAAATGGCTTTCTTCTTGCCACTCTTCCATAAAGGCCAGATTTGTGCAATATACGACTGATTGTTGTCCTATGGACAGAGTCTCCCACCTCAGCTGTAGATATCTGCAGTTCATCCAGAGTGATCATGGGCCTCTTGGCTGCATCTCTGATCAGTCTTCTCCTTGTATGAGCTGAAAGTTTAGAGGGACGGCCAGGTCTTGGTAGATTTGCAGTGGTCTGATACTCCTTCCATTTCAATATTATCGCTTGCACAGTGCTCCTTGGGATGTTTAAAGCTTGGGAAATCTTTTTGTATCCAAATCCGGCTTTAAACTTCTTCACAACAGTATCTCGGACCTGCCTGGTGTGTTCCTTGTTCTTCGTGATGCTCTCTGCGCTTTTAACGGACCTCTGAGACTATCACAGTGCAGGTGCATTTATACGTAGACTTGATTACACACAGGTGGATTGTATTTATCATCATTAGTCATTTAGGTCAACATTGGATCATTCAGAGATCCTCACTAAACTTCTGGAGAGAGTTTGCTGCACTGAAAGTAAAGGGGCTGAATAATTTTGCACAACCAATTTTTCAGTTTTTGATTTGTTAAAAAAGTTTGAAATATCCAATAAATGTCGTTCCACTTCATGATTGTGTCCCACTTGTTGTTGATTCTTCACAAAAAAATACAGTTTTATATCTTCATGTTTGAAGCCTGAAATGTGGCAAAAGGTTGCAAAGTTCAAGGGGGCCGAATACTTTCGCAAGGCACTGTATCTACACACATTTTCCATTTAGAATTTTTTTCATTTCACTTTACCAATTTGGACTATTTTGTGTATGTCCATTATATGGAATCCAAATAAAAATCAATTTAAAATTACAGGTTGTAATGCAACAAAATAGGAAAAATGCCAAGGAGGGTGAATACTTTTGCAAGGCAACCTAGGCTGCTTCATGCTAGAGAGATGATTTTACTATGCTGCAAGCAGTCAACTGGTATATGCAATGAGAGTTCTCGATACATTGTCAAACATAGACGTCAATTCCTTGTAATATTTCCTCATCCTACATGACGACTGTATGGGAAAGAAAAAGTGAGAGATTAGTCTGTTTTGATTCCTGTGCTCAACCACTGCAGTGATGTGTTTTCTGGCTTTCACTATCACGCACAGGCAATCTTCTGTGTATTACAGCATGTGCTACTGTGTACCAGAGTGTGTTAGTTTTCAACAGATGATCTGGGGGCTCTCTCACTCACTAGCCTTATCAGTGTCTGTTCTATTGTCGAGAGGACCACTGATACGAACACTGTATCTCCATTTCACAAGAGCTGACAATCTCTCTGTCTCAGAACCTCTCACAGAATATGCCAAGTGGAAAGTGAATGCAACAGACACTTGAGTGATAAGACATGAGCATGACAAATTAACTATCGACTAACCTGTCAGGACAGGAGCGAGTGTCATTGGAAACAGTGATACTAACTTACATACAGTAAGTAGTAGTAGTAGTAATATCACAGCAACTCTCGATAAGATATGGACCAAACTCAATGACCCTGAGAGCATTCTGTTTGGGATATAATTCAGCCACTGGCTATTATGTATTATTATTGTCCAAATCTGAGCATTAATAGAGAAGAAAATCACTGATCCTGAATTCATGTTGATTTAGAGAATGTATTTGTACAGTAAGTAGTAAACCCTTTTTTCCTGCTATGCTCAGTTTCTTCCTTCTCCTCTTCCCTATCGTCTCTCTCCCTCTCCTCTTCCCTATCGTCTCTCTCCCTCTCATCTTCCCTATCGTCTCTCTCCCTCTCCTCTTCCCTATCGTCTCTCTCCCTCTCCTCTTCCCTATTGTCTCTCTCCCTCTCATCTTCCCTATCGTCTCTCTCCCTCTCCTCTTCCCTATCGTCTCTCTCCCTCTCCTCTTCCCTATCGTCTCTCTCCCTCTCCTCTTCCCTATCGTCTCTCTCCCTCTCCTCTTCCCTATCGTCTCTCTCCCTCTCCTCTTCCCTATCGTCTCTCTCCCTCTCCTCTTCCCTATCGTCTCTCTCCCTCTCCTCTTCCCTATCGTCTCTCTCCCTCTCCTCTTCCCTATCGTCTCTCTCCCTCTCCTCTTCCCTATCGTCTCTCTCCCTCTCCTCTTCCCTATCGTCTCTCTCCCTCTCCTCTTCCCTATCGTCTCTCTCCCTCTCCTCTTCCCTATCGTCTCTCTCCCTCTCCTCTTCCCTATCGTCTCTCTCCCTCTCCTCTTCCCTATCGTCTCTCTCCTTCTCCTCTTCCCTATCGTCTCTCTCCCTCTCCTCTTCCCTATCGTCTCTCTCCCTCTCCTCTTCCCTATCGTCTCTCTCCCTCTCATCTCCCCTATCGTCTCTCTCCCTCTCCTCTTCCCTATCGTCTCTCTCCCTCTCCTCTTCCCTATCGTCTCTCTCCCTCTCCTCTTCCCTATCGTCTCTCTCCTTCTCCTCTTCCCTATCGTCTCTTTCCCTTTCCTATTCTCTCAATTTTTGCCGCTGTAGAAGTTAGCCACCTGAATCATGTCTATCTGTTTGGTGGTGTAAACATTAATGCCTTGTTTTAGAACCATTTCATGCTGCTTACTATCAAATCTATGATTATAACTACAGTATCTCTAGCATCTCATGTTGAGGGTATATTCCCAATCGTCTTAGGCAGTGTTAGATAACGTAATCAGATATTACGCAATGATAGCCAATAGAATTAGGGTTAGGATATTTTAGAGGGTATTGACCGCCTTAGTAATGTAATGTACCATCCACATTACAGGTGTGCTGTGAATACTACAGGTATGTTCTCGCACTATAAACCAATGAGATTACTGTACTAGGCCTATACGGCTAATGAACAACAGGATAGATAGTATGAGAGAGGTAGAGACAGAGGGGGATAGATAGTGAGAGAGAGAGAGAGACAGACAGACAGCTACAGAGTGATAGAGAAAGTATGTGTAGGGTAGTGTACTCAGACAGGCTTCTGCAGGCTGCTTAGGAAGCTGTCTATCCTGGGGATCGCTCCGCCCAGGTAGGCCAGGTAGGGTGTACAGCCCTGCAAACAGATCAAAGGGCATCGTCGCCGCTCCACCCCCCTCATACTCTTTCAGGATTTCACACGCATACCTCAGGGCATTGATGATCGGAACACACACAGAAAAGTCAGTAAACGCCAGGTCATCAAGACAGTGAAATAGTGCCTCCATGTGGTACTTATACGAACTACACCACAGTTTCTCTCTGGAGACAGACTTTAAAAAAATATAATTTTTATTTCACCTTTATTTAACCAGGTAGGCTAGTTGAGAACAAGTTCTCATTTGCAACTGCGACCTGGCCAAGATAAAGCATAGCAGTGTGAACAGACAACACAGAGTTACACATGGAGTACACAATTAACAAGTCAATAACACAGTAGAAAAAAAAAGAGAGTCTATATACATTGTGTGCAAAAGGCATGAGGAGGTAGGCAAATAATTACAATTTTGCAGATTAACATTGGAGTGATGAATGATCAGATGGTCATGCACAGGTAGAGATACTGGTGTGCAAAAGAGCAGAAAAGTAAATAAATAAAAACAGTATGGGGATGAGGTAGGTAAAAATGGGTGGGCTATTTACCGATAGACTATGTACAGCTGCAGCGATCGGTTAGCTGCTCAGATAGCAGATGTTTGAAGTTGGTGAGGGAGATAAAAGTCTCCAACTTCAGCGATTTTTGTGAATCGTTCCAGTCACAGGCAGCAGAGAACTGGAACGAAAGGTGGCCAAATGAGGTGTTGGCTTTAGGGATGATCAGTGAGATACACCTGCTGGAGCACGTGCTACGGGTGGGTGTTGCCATCGTGACCAGTGAACTGAGATAAGGCGGAGCTTTACCTAGCATGGACTTGTAGATGACCTGGAGCCAGTGGGTCTGGCGACGAATATGTAGCGAGGGCCAGCCGACTAGAGCATACAGGTCGCAGTGGTGAGTGGTATAAGGTGCTTTAGTGACAAAACGGATGGCACTGTGATAAACTGCATCCAGTTTGCTGAGTAGAGTGTTGGAAGCTATTTTGTAGATGACATCGCCGAAGTCGAGGATCGGTAGGATAGTCAGTTTACTGGGGTAAGTTTGGCGGCGTGAGTGAAGGAGGCTTTGTTGCGGAATAGAAAGCCGACTCTAGATTTGATTTTCGATTGGAGATGTTTGATATGAGTGTGGAAGGAGAGTTTACAGTCTAGCCAGACACCTAGGTACTTATAGATGTCCACATATTCAAGGTCGGAACCATCCAGGGTGGTGATGCTAGTCAGGCGTGCGGGTGCAGGCAGCGAACGGTTGAAAAGCATGCATTTGGTTTTACTAGCATTTAAGAGCAGTTGGAGGCCACGGAAGGAGTGTTGTATGGCATTGAAGCTCGTTTGGAGGTTAGATAGCACAGTGTCCAAGGACGGGCCGGAAGTATATAGAATGGTGTCGACTGACATATAGGAGCCAGTCAATCACCCCTTACAGAGCGAATAAATGCATCCAGTAGATGTTGGCAAAGAAGTTTCCCAGGGCCAGCAGTGTCCAGCTGCTCTGAGGGCTGACACAGACCCTTCCACTTCTGCTGCAGCTTCTCCATACTGATTGTCTCCTTGGGAATAGGCTAGAAAGAAACATGGAAAGAGGAGGGAGAACAGGGGTTCAACTAGCTTGGTTCCTCTCAATTTTTCAACTACCATGGACAGTTTTAATAGGGGCAAGCTAGAGTACCAAATATGAGTGAGGAGGCCTGGTGTCATTCTTTGGGTTACTGACAATCTGTTTGTTTAGGACCTTGAGCAGGCCTGGAGTTAGTCCGGTTTCTGTCTTCTGTGTGGCGACAGGCCTCTCCAGCCTCTCCTTGGTTGGTAGAATGTCTCCTTTGGACAGGGCAGATAAGTACCCGATATAACAACAACAGATACACTTTAACGAAACAATTTCACCTTACCCTGCCCATTATCCCTGCTCAGATACTGGGTAGTTACACAGCCAATGTACGACCACCTGTACCATAAAAACCCCGTTCTCTTGGTGGTCCTGTAGTGGGTTTTATATATACCACAGGAGAACCAAGAAATGAAGAGCGACACCACGGCTGTCTTTTTGGCTTTTATGTTGATCTGCAATAGTATTGTGAAAAGACAGGACAGGAACACATCAGTCTCCAATGCACCATCTGACAAGTTGTTCTTTCTCTCTCTGTGTTTTCTCAGACTCAAATCACATTCATACATAAAGCCATAATGTATAGTATAAAATAATAACCAGTCCTTAATACAACAAATGTATCCTCTTAATTCTTAGACAATAGAACCATACCTGCAATAGTGTTGTGAAAAGACAGGACAGGAACACATCAGTCTCCAATGCATCATCAGACAAGTTGTTCTACACAGGAGCACGAAGAAAGGTAAAACACATATCCTGTCTCACATCCCCAATACATTGCTAGGTGCTTTCAGTGTTGACAGTATCAAAATACAACAACTCATGTACAAAAACACTGCAGCATAAACAAGTTACAACGTGAAATCGTCTCTATCCCATTTAGAACTTAGAGAGCCAAAACTACATCTCCCATAATACAACGCCAGCACCATTCGGCAGCTCAGCTAACAGTCTGCATCACAGAAAGGCATGCTGGCTAGCAACAGCAGCACTTTTAGCACTCTGTAAACTACACTGCTCAAAAAAAATAAAGGGAACACTAAAATAACACATCCTAGATCGGAATGAATGAAATATTCTTATTAAATACTTTACATAGTTGAATGTGCTGACAACAAAATCACACAAAAATGATCAATGGAAATCAAATGTATAAACCCATGGAGGTCTGGATTTGGAGTCACACTCAAAATTAAAGTGGAAAACCACACTACAGGCTGATCCAACTTTGATGTAATGTCCTTAAAACAAGTCAAAATGAGGCTCAGTAGTGTGTGTGGCCTCCACGTGCCTGTATGACCTCCCTACAACGCCTGGCATGCTCCTGATGAGGTGGCGGATGGTCTCCTGAGGGATCTCCTCCCAGACCTGGACTAAAGCATCCGCCAACTCCTGGACAGTCTGTGGTGCAACGTGGCGTTGGTGGATGGAGCGAGACATGATGTCCCAGATGTGCTCAATTGGATTCAGGTCTGGGGAACGGGCGGGCCAGTCCATAGCATCAATGCCTTCCTCTTGCAGGAACTGCTGACACACTCCAGCCACATGAGGTATAGTATTGTCTTGCATTAGGAGGAACCCAGGGCCAACCGCACCAGCATATGGTCTCACAAGGGGTCTGAGGATCTCATCTCGGTACCTAATGGCAGTCAGGCTAAGAAATGCCACCCCACACCATGACTGACACACCGCCAAACCGGTCATGCTGGAGGATGTTGCAGGCAGCAGAACGTTCTCCACGGCGTCTCCAGACTCTGTCACTTAGGTCACATGTGCTCAGTGTGAACCTGCTTTCATCTGTGAAGAGCACAGGGCGCCAGTGGCGAATTTGCCAATCTTGGTGTTCTCTGGCAAATGCCAAACGTCCTGCACGGTGTTGGGCTGTAAGCTCAACCCCCACCTGTAGACGTCGGGCCCTCATACCACCCTCATGGAGTCTGTTTCTGACAGTTTGAGCAGACACATGCACATTTGTGGCCTGCTGGAGGTCATTTTGCAGGGCTCTGGCAGTGCTCCTCCTGCTCCTCCTTGCACAAAGGCGGAGGTAGCGGTCCTGCTGCTGGGTTGTTGCCCTCCTACGGCCTCCTCCACATCTCCTGATGTACTGGCCTGTCTCCTGGTAGCGCCTCCATGCTCTGGACACTACGCTGACAGACACAGCAAACCTTCTTGCCACAGCTTGCATTGATGTGCCATCCTTGATGAGATGGACTACCTGAGCCACTTGTGTGGGTTGTAGACTCCGTCTCATGCTACCACTAGAGTGAAAGCACCGCCAGCATTCAAAAGTGACCAAAACATCAGCCAGGAAGCATAGGAACTGAGAAGTGGTCTGTGGTCACCACCTGCAGAACCACTCCATTATTGGGGGTGTCTTGCTAATTGCCTATAATTTCCACCATTTCCATTTGCACAACAGCATGTGACATTTATTGTCAATCAGTGTTGCTTCCTAAGTGGACAGTTTGATTTCACAGAAGTGTGATTGACTTGGAGTTACATTGTGTTGTTTAAGTGTTCCCTTTATTTTTTTGAGCAGTGTATATTAATAACAATACAACTCTTAAGTTACATGTTTCAATTGTCTCACACTCCATATTAACATTATCTTCAGGATTAACCTTGGGATGTTTTATTTATTTGACGTTATGGACTTCTACAAAGGAGTAATCTGCAACCTTTCTCTGTGTTTTCTCGGACTGAGGAGAACGGGAGCTACGGGTAGTACCAGGGTGTTAGTAGGTGATGCAAGCACCCAGATGAAATAAAATAAATGTAATGAAACAAAACCTGAAGATGTTAACATCATTCAGCTTCTGTAGCTGCCTACCTAACATCAACAGGCAGCACCAGTAGCGCAACAATTAAAAATATACACCAAAAGTAAAGTTCCTGGCGATCATAGCGATCTGACTCCCCCTTCTGTCTGAACTTGGAATATTCCTGTTCGCGGGCTTGGGCCACTGACCCTCAAACGGGTTGTTCTATTCTGATCATTTGAAGTTTGATGGGCAAACATTTTTAACTCTCCTACAGTCCAGTCACATGCAGGGAGGCTGTAGCCTGTACTTACGTTTTGATGGCAGCTTTGGTGAACTGTCTGGTAGTTCAGTGGGGGATGTTGATTTGCTGGGAACAGTACATAGTATCTGGAGAAGTCATTGCTGGGAAATAAAGTGGGAATGAAATGTTATTCAAGCTGTGATAATATTGTAGCGACCCGCACAGACAGCTGTGTATTATGTGTTAGGCTATTAGTGGGTTGTGTTGTACTTACCAGTGTTCGCGGGGTCCGACATGCCAATCAACCTGCTATCTGCCAATCACGGGAATGCATCCTGGCGGTTGGCGGAGTGGCGTGGAGGGGGGCTGGGCAGGGTGATGGAGCATTGGAAGTTAAGACCAGGTGTAGCCATTGTTCTCTCTCTAATATCTGGGCTTCACAAGAGAAGGTCACGGTATCTTTCATTTATTTGGCGTGGGCTACGGCCAAACAGTAGCCTGTGCAAATTTGGGTTAATAAACCGTCAATTCGTAAACTCAAGCCTCAGTCTGGACAATTGTTCCTTTATGATCTAGTCAGGTCATTACATTGGTGTCAGAAGTAAAAACGTTGTTAAAAGTGTCTGTGGCTAGCTACCGTAGGTGAGAACGGGGGTTGAAAATGCTTTGAGGGAATCTGAAAGTAGAGGTAGGGGACGATTATGGCCAAGGAGGTGCGTGTGCATGGACGTCGGAGGATCTGGCTGAGGAGATCGCCAGGGCGTCAGAGCCCAGAGGCCGCTTGAGGGAGGACGTTACAGTGATGGCGGCTGAAGCGGGCATGAGTCCTTCGTCGACTGTGTTTCGCGCGGATTCTGTTGGGCGGACCAAAGGGGTGACGTCGACGCTGCGGGACGCGGCGGATGAAGAAAGGGCACTGCAGTTGGCCTTATGCCTCACGGATGAAGCTCTGGCCTGTTTGATATTGATTAGCCCCAAGGACAGACATGATTATGGTGCTTTAGTGGGAGCACTGAGGAGGCGCTATGGACAGTGTGTACAGCCCGGGCTACTGCGCTCCGAACTAAGTAATAGACGCAGGCAGCCTGGAGAGCCTCTACGGGTGCTAGCTAATGACATTGAGAGCCTTTCTCAGGGGCATATGCTCACATGCCCCCCTCCGTGCAGAGTGAACTAGCACGGGACCAGTTCATACAGGCGCTCTCTCCTACGGAGCTGCGCATACAGACCCAGCTGGCTCACCCTGAGTCATTGCAGATAGCCTTGGAGATGGCTTTGGAGAGGGAGCTGGTGTGGCCTGGGGCTTCAGCTGGGGCTTTGGTGGGGGTGCAGGGAGAAAGACCCTCTGTGCGGGCTGCTCTGCCTCACAGCCCAGAGCCGGAAAAGCTCGAAACACACGCCCTGGTCCCAGGGTCTGCTGGGGTTGTAGCCAGCCAGGCCATCTGCGCCAGGGTTGCCCCATGTCCCCCAGAGCTGAGGGAAACGGAGGAGGAGCCCACCGGCACAGGCGGGGAAGCAAGGCTCCACTTCCCCCAGAAGCAGACGAGGGCAAGCGGCTGGAGCCTGTTGTTGTGGTGGGCCGGACCTGTGTTGGGGACTTTTGTCATGTCCCTGTCACTGTGGAGGGGGTGCCCTGCTCTGCCTTGGTGGACACTGGGTCCACAGTAACTCTGGTCAGGCCGGATATTGTGCCAGGTTGGACTCAGTGTGAGCCCACAACTGTGCAGCTCTGCACAGTCACAGGTGAGCTGGCACCATGAAAGGGAAGGGAATAATGACTCTGACAGTAGGGGGCAGGACTGTGCGTCATCCTGTGTGGGTGGCGGCTGTGCAGGACCCTTGTATCCTGGGGTTGGACTTTCTTAGGAGCACAGGCTGGCAGTTAGACCTAAATGGGGGCACACTGAGCTTCCATGGAGGGCCGGCAGTCACCATGCCCCCCCCCCCCTAATGTCACATTCACACAACCCAACAAACCCTTTACTCCAACAGTTAAAACAGCAGAGACTCATGGCTGCCCCCCCTCCTCCACATCTGTGTGTGGCTTTTCCCCAGACCCCCTGTCACCTACAGCTGTGTGTTACATTCCCCCAGCTACCTCCACGACACATCTCTCCGTTAGTCCGGGCCGCGCCCCCCCCCAGCCCAGCTACCTCAGATGGGAGAGGAGAGGACATTGTCTGCAGTGAGGGAGATATGGGGGAGGAACTGTGTTGGTCTTGACCCTGAGCAGCAGTAACGGTTGTGGCAGTTGCTGTTTAAATTCAGAGACAGCTTTGCACTGAGTGAGGAAGAGGTGGGTCAGTCTCATCTGGTGCAGCATGAGATCGACACAGGTGATGCTCGACCCATCAAGATGTGTCCCCGCCGTATCCCGCTGGCACGCCAGGAGGCGGCAGACAAGGCTGTGTTGGAGATGCAGCGGGAACACTTCACCGAGCCCTCAGACAGCCCCTGGGCGGCACCAATCGTCATGGTTCCTAAGAAGGGGGAGAGCTGAGGTTCTGTACGGACTACAGGTGGCTGAATGAGGTAACCAGGAAGGACTCATACCCCATATCGATGAGTCACTGGACCTGGTTAGGGGGTCCGCCTGGTTCTCCTCACTAGACCTCCGCAGTGGCTACTGCCGGGTGCCCCTCTCCCCAGAGACCGGAGCCAAAACTGCATTCTCCACTAACAGAGGACACTGGCAGTTCAAGGTCCTGTGCTTCGGCCTGTGCAACGCCCCAGCTACTTTTGAGCGTTTGATGGACAGTGTGCTGGATGGCATCCCCCGTCAGCAGTGTCTGGTATATCTCGGTGACATCCTGGCCCATTCCAGTCAGCCCTGGTGGCGCTTCGGCGTGTGCTGGAGCGAGTGGCTGCCGCAGGTCTGAAGCTCCCCCCCCCGAGTAGTGTCACTTCATGAGGAGAGAGGTGTCCTTTTTGGGCCACAGACTTGGGAAGGAGGGGATCAGCACCATGGAGGACAAGGTGGGGGCTGTCCGAGACTGGCCCACCCCCACCGACCAGCGTCAGCTGAAGAGCTTCTTGGGCCTGGCCTCGTACTACAGGAGGTTTATACGGGGCTTCTCAAGCGTCACTGCTCCCCTGAACCGCCTGCTACCGAAGGACAAGGCCTTCACTTAGACAGTGGAGTGTGACGAGGCCTTCAACACCTTCAAACGTGCACTGATCGAGGCCCCCGTGCTCGCCCCCCCTGACCTCACCTTGTCCTTTATCCTGGACACAGACGTGAGCAAAGTGGGCATGGGTGGGGTGCTGGCCTACGTGAGGCCAGAGGGGGAGAGAGTGGTGGCGTACTTCAGCAAAACATTTGACAAACATGAGCGCCGCTACTGTGTCACCCGGCGGGAGCTCTTGGCTGTTGTGGCTTCCGTCAAACACTTCAAGTACTACATGGGTGGCCTGCCCTTTACTGTAAGGACTGACCACTCTGCTCTCCAGTGGCTCATGTCTTTCAGAGAGACAGAGGGGCAGGTGGCACGCTGGTTGGAGGAGCTTCAGCCATATGACTTCACAGTGGTGCACAGGGCACGCCACTCCAACGCCATGTCCCATCGGCCCTATACTGCAGACAGCTGCCGCCACTGTGAGCGGAGAGAGGGACGGGAGAGAGAGCTGTGTGCAGAGGAGGGGGTCTGTGCCACAGTGTGTCAGGCGAGCGGGCCTGTCTGCTGTGAGCTGCAGACTGTCGACGTGGCTGAATGGGGGCAGCAGCAGGGACGGGACACAGACCTACAGCCAGTGCTACAGTAGGTAGAGGCGCAGGTGAGGCCACCATGGGAAGAGGTGACAGCGCTCTCACTAGCGACCAAAGGGTTGTGGTCAAAGTTTGAGAGACAGCAGCTGGCTATCGTCTCTGCCAAACACCAGCGCGACTGGGACAAGCACCTGCTTATGGTTCTCATGGCATGCCACTCCGCTGTCCAATACTCCACCTCCTGCACTCCTGCCCTCCTCATGCTGGGGAGAGATTCACACCATTCCGGAGATGGCATTTGGTCGGCCCCTGGATAGCCCTCATGTTCCCCCGGTGCCGGAGTATGCCCGGAGACTCCAGGACCGCCTGGAGAAAGCCCACACCTTCGCCAGAGAGCAGCTGGTGAATGCAGGTGTGAGGCAGAAGAGGAACTATGACGTGCACACCCCGGGAAGGCACTTTGTGGCTGGGGAGCTGGTCTGGGTCTACAGCCCCCTAAGGAAAAAAGGCAGATGCCCCAAGTTGGACAGTCACTGGGTGGGACCCTGCAGCGTCCTGGAGAGGGGAGGTTGTTTACCGGTGCAGCTTCCTCCCAGGGGGAGAAAGATGACACTGCACCGGGACAGGTTAGCCCCATACAGAGGGGCCTCTTCTCCCCAAACCCCAGGGACCCCCACAATTCCCCTCTCTGGCAATGACAGAGACAGCCCACTCCTCCGGTCTCCCTCCCTGTGTCACCGCGTGGTTCCCCGGAGCCACGGACTGTATTCCCCATTCCTTCTTCCTTGTTCCCCATATCACTTCCTTCATCCCCTGGGTCCCAGAGGGGCAGTCCCCTGCCACGGATGGAGCCCGTTTCACATCTGGACACTGCGACCATCACGGCCACGCAGGCAAAGGAGACCTCCGGGTCGCTTCAGAGACACTGTTTGTTCCCTCGGGGACGAGGGATTTTGTGGTGGGGGGTAGCGACCTGCACAGACAGCTGTGTGTTATGTGTTAGGCTATTAGTGGGTTGTGTTGTACTTACCAGTCTGACATGCCAATCAACCTGCTACCTGCCAATCACGGGAATGCCTGGAATGTTCTGATGCCGGGCATCCTGGCAGTTGGCGGAGTGGCGTGGAGGGGGGCTGGGAAGGGGGATGGAGCATTGGAAGTTAAGACCAGGTTTAGCCATTGTTTTCTCTCTTACGTCTGGCCTTCATAAGATAAGGTCACAGTTGGTTTGTGGGGTATCTTTCATTTTTTTTGGTGTGGGCTTCGGCCAAACAGTAGCCTGTGTAAATTTGGGTTAATAAACCGTCAATTCGTAAACTCAAGCCTCAGTCTGGACAATTGTTCCTTTATGATCTAGTCAGGTCATTACAAAATATTAGCTAGTATAAATAGTATTAACTAGTGCACGGTCTTAGCTAGTCACGTTTAGCAGACATAAAACACGGCTAACCAAGTCATGTAATCAGTTTTAGTTACTACAAAAATGGAATCTAATCTCTCTTGGTGGCAAAAAAACAATAGAAGAATTGCTAAATTACATAAATTGATTTGGTTTAGAGACGGACAACCTGATTTTCATTGCATAGTAACCCTCAAGGTCATATAGCAACAGTAAGCTTCGGTGATTGGACCAGAAAGGTGACATGTATTGCCGCAAAATATTTGTTCAACCGCCAGGTGGCATTGTAAACAGGCAAACAGCAGATTATCTTCCCAAACACTTGATACATGACCTCTGCTCATAAGAGAAACATTTCAACAAAAACAGACAAAGGAAAACCATCATCAACATCAGGAATTTTATTATTAAACTGATGTTTGAAAATACAGGTTTACACTTATCAACTCAAATGAATAGAACAGGATGACATCACTATTTGGTAACAGAGAGAATCAGAATAGACAACGAAAAAGCACAGACCGTAATACCCTCATCATCCACCAGCCCTAAAACAACACCACGGTCTATTGACACACACACTGCATAAATTCACACTTGACAGGAAATGTACGTATGTGTTTGTGCATGTTTGGTGTGTTCTGGTGCCCTTTCAGGTTCTAATTTGAGGCTGTGTGGGACATTCAGCACAGCCAGTTCTCTCCCTTGCATGCATCCTTGCACACACAACAAACACTTACAAAGAGTATAAAATAAAAACTCTACAAAAACTAAGCAATCATGATGAAACAATAATGAGGACATTTAAAAAGAACAAAACACAGGTTATGAACCTTATCCAAATGTGCTGATCTTTTTTTCTGCTCGAGGACTCCCTCTCCTCATTCCCTCCACCCTGGTCCTGCATAACCCCCCTCCCTCAAACCCTCTGCTCCCCCGTCAGGTATAAAAATAAAGATCTGGGACAGACTGTTACACCCCGACCTCCCCTGGACAGCTCTAGAAGTCGCCCTTAGGCACAGGTCTAGAATAAACGTACCCTCCCAAATCCACCTACATGGACTGTGACCCATTAAACAACCTTGGACAGTTCTGGAAGTCACAGATCTAGGATCAGCTTACCCTCCCCAAATCCTACCCGTTCCCTTTGCCCCTCTATCTCTTGCCCCTCTTGTTTCCCACCGGGGGCTTCTTGAGCTGCAGCAGTGGACCTCCAGTGCCGAAGCCCGTGGCGGGAGGGTTGGACACGCCAAACGTCAGGCCTGCAGACGCGTTGAGGCCGGGGCTACTGAAGTTAAACCCTGAACTACTGTTGCTTCCAAAACCTGGAGAGAAGGAGATAGGAGAAACAGAAGAGGACATGAGTTATTCAAATAATGAGTATGCTCACAGGGAGTGTGTGTGTCTGTCACCCTCCAGAGAGCTTGCACAAGGAGGTAAGGTGTGTGTGTGTACCTGCACTCAGGCTCCCTCCCGAGGGCTTGCTGGCAGAGGAGAAACCAAATGAGGAGCCCCCCGTCGCTACCCCCCCGAAACCTGGACCCCCACCAAACACTGCAGGGGAGAGAGATTGAGGGAGCCAAGCTTTAGGGACACACACACTCACTATGCTGCTACTACATGAGGGAGAGAGCTTAGCTTCATGGACACACCACACATACACAACTACTGCAAGAGAGTGAGAGAAAGAACAGTAGCTAAGCCTCTGTAATGGCTCTCACAAACAGGGTATAGTAGAAGTAACTGTCTCCAATGACGAGAGTAAAGCATAGAGACCCACTACATACCACAGCTACAGGCAGACTGTTTCAGCCCTAGATAGTGAAGAGCTTAACTCACACCACATACATTCCTAACACTGCCAACAGTCTTCCACACACAAGGAGGGGGAGAAATGGAGGGAGGTTGCGAGTGAGATCTAAAGAAAGCAACACAGTGAGAAAAGATACATAGTAGCGATGGATGAGGAAGAGGAAAAAGACTAGATGTAAAAAGAGAGGTAGTACCTCCGAGACCTGAGGTGCCCAAGCTAGAGCCCACTCCCAAGGCAAAGGGGTTTCCCAAGCCAGACCCCAGGGACACCTGGCTCCCTGAGACAGAGAGAGCACACAGCTTACTCCTCTGGACTAGGGAGTGTCCGTTTGTATGTGCGTGTGTGTGTTACTGAAGTCAAGTTCCCCCTCTCATCTGCAACGTTCAGGAGTGATATAGTCTGTGTGTGTGTCCACAAGAGAGTGAACAGAGTAACATGTCAGGACCCCGTGGATCAGTGGTTCTGTATCACATTCCACCAGACTACACGTCTAAGCCCAACCTCCTGTCTCCCCCCAACACTAACCTTACTGCCACATCGAAGTTGTTCCCTTTGAGATAATCCCTACACATTTCTACAAATACATTAGCAACTGTGGATAGATTTTCACAGATAAAATGGTCAAACAAATGTGACTGTGGTAGAAACATGTCTGCTAGTTCCTTCACTCTGAACCTCCGTGCACCTGTATCGTTTCTCAAATTGGATTTTAGAGATGCAAACTCAGCTTGGTTTTTAGCATCATCCAAAAAGTGTACTCATTAATTCTCTTAAATCCAATTGGGTGTTCAAAAATCAGTAATTTACCAGTCAAAAAGAAACAAAGACAAAGTCGCTCCTTTAAAACGGATTTATTGTCAATTTAAAGCAATACCACTTACATATAAACAGACACAGTTAAAGGACACAACCGATTGTTAATTCCTAGCCGCTATATTGCATTTCACAAGTTTTCCAAAACTATTCAAGATTCCAAGAGTGAAGGAACTAGCATGTGCTAGGAAAAATGCATCGCAAAATTATTATTAATATATGTCTAGTTTCAAAAGGCACACAATATTATATAGTATCAGATATATGCATCATCGTCAACAACAAGCATTGGTTATATTTAGATTAAACACACCATTCTAAACAAAAGCACTCTGAACCAGAGTGAAGATGAGGGGTGTGTTCAGTGATGTGACACGTTCTGTACGTTGAAGACAGAAATGTAATGAATAGAGCTGATATGACTCCCTATTCTACAACACATTTCTATCTGAACGTTCTACAACGCCACACCCTCCTGAACAGGCCACAGAATTGGCATCTGTGTTTGTCTGAAAATACACCTTCCCCAGCCAATACCAGTGTTCTACAAACATCCCAGCACTTCACTGGCTCCAACTAGCTATTCCACTGAGTCTGAACACTGTCTGAGTGGACGGACAGTCTCTCAGCCAGTCAGTCCAACCACAACTAGTAGTCATTTATTTATTTAAGTAGGCAAGTCAGTTAAGAACAAATTCTTATTTACAATGACGGCCTACCAAAAGGCCTCCTGCAGGGACGGGGGCTGGGATAAAAAAATCAAAAAAACTATCGGACCTTCTGACCTCATTGAACCCCTTCAAAAAGCCCCAAGACATTCATCATAGTCCTGTTAGCCAGCCCTGTCACATTAACAGGAGTTTGCTATGTAGAGCAGACCACGACTTACAGAAACCAACCAGAGTTCCAGAACTAATTTACGTGTTCCAGTTTCACAACTATTTAGCTACTCATTCTAGAACAATCAAAGTTTCAGTGGTTCTGGAATGCTAGCATGAAATGGAGGACAGACGGGTCAGTCCAGAGCAGCAGTTGGTTAATCTCGGAGCACAAAATGGCCGACTCTGAATAGAGAAAAATACTGATATTTGGCACTAATGATCCAACTGGCCTTCCCAAGGCAGTCGATACGAGCAGCACGTTCACTCGGTTTCTCCCCTGTAAAACTAGTGAGTGACGTAACACCGTAGCCCTTCTATTAAATAGAATGGATTATGGAACTAAAGAGAACTAGGTTCCATCTGTACAGATAGACTGTGCGTCATCAGCCCCTCTGCCATCTATATCCTGGAGTGAGGTAGACCTGCATGGTAGACCACCTGCCAGTGTTAAGTAGTGTGTGTAGGAAATACTGATAAATCACAATCATTATCTGAGTCAAAAGGTTATTGTAGAATGCATAGTGATTAATTGAAAGTGATATGGACTGTCAGGTAGAAGTGGGTGTCTTGTCTGTGGTTAAAATCACTGTACAACGGTTATTACCGGCTGAGGCAGTCATTGTCCTGTCTACAATGCGGATACAGTCACACACACACAGACAAGCACACACCTGGCCACTAGCAACCAGAGCCTGCTGTTATTGCTATTACAACTAAAGACGCTGCCGTTGTTACAAAAAGGAATGCATATGTTCAACAGTTAAAATCTTTCACTGAAATTAAAACACCCTTTTGATGCAAGACCTGTGCAGTAAATTATAATATATTCTTTAAACACTAAGCTATACACTGTCAGATCGTCTTGAACTTTTAAAATGTCATCCTGAAATATAGGTGAAGCATGTCAATCAAAGACAAAATGACAGATGCTGAGAAAAAAAGACAAATCATTACATACAACCTAGTTGGGAAGGGAGATCTGCTGGTCGAAGGCTGGTGTGTGTGTGTGTGTGTGAGAGAGAATGAGTGTGTGATTTAAGTGCTTATCAAGACTGCTACCACACAGTGAAAGCTACATTACTGCTTTATGAAAACACACAGACACAACTGTGTCCTAATCTAAACCAGTTTGTTCAGGAAAATCCTAATAATAATTTATAAAAGGTTGAGACCCAATTTCCGAACTATACCGATTTGGACAGTTGCGTCCTAATCGAAGACACAGAGCACACTCACTTGGAACCACCACATTACACCATCCAGACTAAGTCCAGAGTAACTACCTATGATATTTTAGTCAATAAAACCAAAGCAGTTAAGCTTCACAAAAAAGCACCTTCAATAAATATAGATAATCAAGAACCCATTCAGTATAAATTAAGCGACTGAACCCAAAGAGAATGTAGCCTCCACGTATTCAAAAGATTCTAGTCTAGAGTGTGTCTGGGACAGATGAGAGCTGTGAATGAATACCCAGTGATACGAGTCCTGCCTTCCTTGTTTTTAGTCTCATCTCCAGTAATCTGAGCACTCTACACTTTTTCAATCATCTTAAAAAGCCACAGATTCACTGAGAAACTGTTAAGTGCTTCTCTTATGGAGGGAGAGACAGAGTGACAGAGAGAGAGAGAGAGAGAGACAGAGAGAGAGACAGAGAGAGAGACAGAGACAGAGAGACAGAGACAGAGAGAGAGACAGAGAGAGAGACAGAGAGAGAGACAGAGAGAGAGACAGAGAGAGAGACAGAGACAGAGAGAGAGAGACAGAGAGAGAGAGACAGAGAGAGAGACAGAGAGAGTGACAGAGGGAGAGACAGAGAGAGAGACAGAGAGAGAGACAGAGAGAGAGACAGAGAGAGAGACAGAGAGAGAGACAGAGAGAGAGAGAGAGACAGAGAGAGAGAGAGAGAGAGAGAGAGAGAGAGAGAGAGAGAGAGAGAGAGAGACAGAGAGAGAGAGACAGAGAGAGAGACAGAGAGAGAGACAGAGAGAGAGACAGAGAGAGAGACAGAGAGAGAGAGAGAGAGAGACAGAGAGAGAGACAGAGAGAGAGACAGAGAGAGAGACAGAGAGAGAGACAGAGAGAGACAGAGAGAGAGACAGAGAGAGAGACAGAGACAGAGACAGAGAGAGAGAGAGACAGAGAGAGAGACAGAGAGAGAGACAGAGAGAGAGACAGAGAGAGAGAGAGAGAGAGACCGAGTGACAGAGGGAGAGGGGCAGATTAAGGGAAAGCAGAGAGCCAAGTAATGGCCCCTGCTACGTTGATGAACAGGCAGTTCCAACACCACCGCAGAAAGATTGCTTTGGGTCTAATGCCTGTGAGGAAAAGGTCTTCTCACACGTATAGAGCAGAACCACTGGAGAAAGACAAACTGAACACGGTTTGGAACTTACTATGTTGCTTTTACATTCTCCTCTTTCTCCTTCCCTCCATTTCTCTCCCTCTTTACAGAGAATCAAAAGACAAACTAACCTAAAAGTTGGGTACTGGCTACATTTTTATTCTGTCCCACTTTCCTTCTCTCCCCCTACATCTCTCTCCTCCCCCCTCTCTGTCAGACTGAGGGGTGGTAAGGTGAAAGGTCAAAGGTGAGGGGGTCAGGGTTCTAGAACTTGAAGGCGGAGGTCAGACCTGGGCCGGGCTGCTGCTGCTGGCTCAGCGTGGCTGCCATGGCGACCGCCGCCGCATTGGGGATGCTGCTGAAGGGGGCGGGGCCAGTGGTGATGCGTGGGGCACTCTGCCACTTCTTACTGGCCACCCGCTTGGACTCGAAGACGTCCGTGGAGTCCTCCAGGAAGGCCCGGCGGTATCCCAGGTACTGCTGCTTCAGGGTCTACAGATACCCCAGAGGAAGAACCTCAATCACTTCATTCAAAATACTCAATATGTATTTCTGTAACAAGGTGATTTCTTATAGAACAGTCAACAGTGATGTCTGTAGGACTTACCTTGACGTTCTCGTGTACTGACTGGAGCTGAGCAGCCAGAGCCACAAACGTCTGGTACAACTTCTGCATGGCCAGTGACAGATCTACACACAATATTCAGTGAAGAGACACAGAAACGCACACATAAAGACTATGAAGAAAGTCAAGAGTCTGTGTGTGTGTGTGTGTGTGTGTGTGTATGTATGTATGTATGTATGTATGTATGTATGTATGTATGTATGTATGTATGTATGTATGTATGTATGTATGTTACCCTGTGGTGTGATGTGTGATCCACTGCCCTGTGTAGTAAGGTGATTCTCCAGTTCCTCTATCTGCTGTCTGTACTGCTGCAACTGAACCTCAAACTGTTCCACTAAACACCGGAAATAACTACAGACAGAGAGAAAGAATGAGACAGGGTTGAATTTATTATGGCTAAAATGCAGTACATTCATCTGTGGTTCAAAATCAAAAAAGGGGTGCGGTACATTATATATACACACACAAAAGTATGTGGACACCCCTTTAAATGAGTGGATTCAGCTATTTCAGCAACACCCTTTGCTGACAGGTGCATCAAGCACACTGCCATGCAATCTCCATAGACAAACATTGGCAGTAGAATGGCCTTACTGAAGAGCTTTGAGACTTTCAACATGCCACCTTTCCAACAAGTCAGTTGATCAAATTTCTGGCCTGTTAGAGCTGCCTCGGTCAACTGTTAATTCTGTTATTGTGAAGTGGAAACGCCTAGGAGCAGCAACGGCTTAGCCGCGAAGTGGTAGGCCACGAGCTCACAGAACGAGACAGCAACTGCGGAAGCGTGTAAAAACCTGTCCTCGGTTGCAACACTCACTACCGAGTTCCAAACTGCCTCTGGAAGCAACTTCAGCACAATAACTGTTTGTCGGGAGCTTCATGAAGATCACCATGCGCAATGCCAAGCATCGGCTGGAGTGGTGTAAAGCTTGTCGCTATTGGACTCTTGAGCAGAGGAAACACATTCTTTGGAGTGATGAATCACGCTTCACCATCTGGCAGTCCAACGGACAAATCTGGGTTTGGCGGAAGCCAGGAGAACGCTACCTGCCCTAATGCATAGTGCCAACTGTCAAGCTTGGTGGAGGAGGAATAATGGTCTGGGGCTGTTTTCATGGTTTGGGCTAGGCCCCTTAGTTCCACTGAAGGGAAATCTTAACGCTACAGCATATAATGACATTCTAGACGATTATGTGCTTCCAACTTTGTGGCAACAGTTTGGGGAAAGCCCTTTTCTGTTTCACCATGACAATGTCCCTGTGCACAAAGCAAGGTCCATACAGAAATGGTTTGTCGAGATTGGTGTGGAAGAACTTGACTGGCCTACACCAAGTCCTGACCTCAACCCCATCGAACACCTTTGGGATGAATTGCCGCTTTGATGGCGAGCCAGGCCTAATTGCCCAAAATCAGTACCCGACCTCACTAATGCTCTTGTGGCTGAATGGAAGCAAGTCCCCACAGCAATGTTCCAACATCTAGTAGAAAGCCTTCCCAGAAGAGTGGAGGCTGTTATAGCAGCAAAGGGGGGACCAACTCGATATTAATGCCCATGATTTTGGAACGAGATAGTCGACGAGCAGGTGTTCACATACTTTTGATCATGGAAGTTCAGGGGGATATAACAATGATGGTGATAGGAATACTCACTCATAGGGAGCTGTGTTGTCATGCTGGAGTCCAGGGGGAGTCTTCTGAGTCCGCAGAGCTATGTCTGCATTCTTCAACTCCTAGACGAGGAGGGTTAGGAGAGAGGGACTATGACGTTCAGCAACAGTAAGGGCATGTGTATTTTGAGCCTTAATTCCTCAAAAGACAATGTGACATCAGCGTGTGTACCTGCGCAGTCTCCATCTTCAGTTTGTCTATAGCCAGGGCGTTTCTCTGTAGTCCCGAAGCACTGACAGACAGCAGCTGTTTGAGACTCTTGATGTCGTCCTGAACCTTCAGCATGGCTTTAGATGACATCCTGCTGATCTCCTCGTGAACCTGCTTCTGCTCCTTCACAAACTTCCTACAGGAAGGAGAACTCACACGTCAACACAATGCATCTTCATGACCAACAATGTGCAAACAGTACTGCTAGAGCCACACACACTAACATGGGGTGTAGTTGAAGAAAAGTACTGATTTACGTACTGGAAGTTGTCTACATCCTGACAGATGACTGGAGGCAAATTTTCATCTTTCAAAGCTTTACTGTCTCTGAGAGTGAGAGGAAAGAAAAATAAACAGGGACAAGAGTCAGATATATTACCTATTATGATGACCATTATAAACGATTGGTCAAGAAATGACACTGTGGACACTCATTGGTCCAGACAGCTGTCAGTCAGTAGGACTCACTGTGGGCTGGCCCCTGATGATTTGTCGCTTTTCTTCTCTGAGGAGGTGCTGAAGTCAACTCCTCCCAGTCCAAGGCTGGGGGCCGCTGACACCGCCGTGGAGGTAGAGGCCAGGGAACCTAACGTCAACCCCCCTGATCCGAGAGTGGTCTGGCCCAAACCTGAAAACATTAACACAAATAAACACACCGACACTCACAAACACAACCATGCAAATGTTAGTCTGACACCCATACAAACCTAACGCAAACCCCAGTCCTCCAAGAGTGGACTGACTCAGACCTAAGATCAACACATAATCAGAAAGGTGTTAGTCACACACACACGCGAGACAGATCATTCATTACCTCCAAATAAGGAATGTAGTGAAAAGACAGAGATAAGAGACAGAAATGGAAAAAGATAGGCGTGATGAGACTAGAGGACGACCGATTATGATTTTTCAACGCCGATACTGATTATTGGAGGACCAAAAAAAGCCGATACCGATTAAAAATCAGCCCAATTTTATTTATTTGTAATAATGACAATTACAACAATACTGAATGAACACTTATTTTAACTTAATATAATACATCAATAAAAATCTATTTAGCCTCAAATAAACAAATGAAACATGTTCAATTTGCTTTAAATAATGCAAAAACAAAGTTTGGAGAAGTAAAAGTGCAATATGTGCCATGTAAAAAAAGCTAACGTTTGAGTTCCTTGTTCAGAACATGAGAACACATGAAAGTTGGTGGTTCCTTTTAACATAGAGTCTTCAATATTCCAAGGTAAGAGGTTTTAGGTTGTAGTTAATATAGTATTTATAGGACTATTTCTATACCATTTGTATTTCATATACCTTTGACTATTGGATGTTCTTATAGGTAAATATAGTATTGCCAGTGTAACAGTACAGCTTCCGTCCCTCTCCTCGCCCCTACCTGGGCTCGAACCAGGAACACAACGACAACAGCCACCCTCGAAGAAGCGTTACCCATCGCTCCACAAAAGCCGCAGCCCTTGCAGAGCAAGGGGAATAACTACTCCAAGTCTCAGAGCGAGTGACGTTTGAAACGCTATTAGCGCGCACCCCGCTAACTAGCCAGCCATTTCACATCGGTTACACCAGCCATTAGGCTGATAGGCTTGAAGTCATAAACAGCGCAGTGCTTGCGAAGAGCTGCTGGCAAAACGCACAAAAGAGCTGTTTGAATGAATGCTTACGAGCCTGCTGCTGCCTACCATCGCTCAGTCAGACTGCTCTATCAAATCATAGACTTAATTATAACATAACACACAGAAATACGAGCCTTAGGCCATTAATATGGTCAAATCCGGAAACTATCATTTCGAAAACAAAACGTTTATTATTTCAGTGAAATACGGAACCGTTCAGTATTTTATCTAACGGGTGGCATCCCTAAGTCTAAATATTCTTGTTACATTGCACAACCTTCAATGTTATGTCATAATTAAGTAAAATTCTGTTGCATATACCCTGACTCTGCGTGCAATGAGCGCAAGAGAAGTGACACGATTTCACCTGGTTAATATTGCCTGCTAACCTAGATTTCTTTTAGCTAAATATGAAGGTTTCAAAATATATACTACTGTGTTCTGATTTTAAGAAAGGCATTGGTGTATATGGTTAGGTACAGTTGTCCAACGATTGTGCTTTTTTTTGCAAATGCGCTTTTGTTAAATCATCCCCCAGCGTTGCATTGATTATATGCAACGCAGGACACGCTAGATAAACTAGTAATATCATCAACCACGTGTAGTTATAACTAGTGATTATGATTGATTGCTTGTTTCTTGTAAGATAAGTTTAATGCTAGCTAGCAAATTACCTTGGCTTCGCGTAACAGGCAGTCAGTCTCCTCGTGGAGTGCAACGAGAGGCAGGTGGTTATAGCGTTGGACTCGTTAACTATAATGTTGCAAGATTGGATCCCCCAAGCTGACAAGAAGAAAATCTGTCCTTCTGCCCCTGAACAAGGCAGTTAACCCACCGTTCCCAGGTTGTCATTGAAAATAAGAATGTGTTCTTTAGCGTACTTGCCTAGTTAAATAAAGGTATATAAAAAATAATATTTAAAAAAAAATCAGCGCCCAAAAATACCGATTGTTATGAAAACTTGAAATCGGCCCTAATTAATCAGCCATTCCGATCAATCGGTCAACCTCTAGATGAGACCCAGAGAGAGATGTGTGTAATTAACTAACCAGTAGGATCCATGCTGGATAACAGAGAGAGACAGAGATATTTAGTTAACTAACCAGTAGTAGCCATGTTAGAGAACATACTGGAACCCAGCGATAGACCTGTGGATGGGGCTGTACTTGCGGCCACACCCCCTAGGTTGAGAGAGAATCCTGTGGCTCCTTGCTGTGGCGCAGTGGAGGTGAGGACTGAGCCTAGTGTCAGTCCTGCCCCTGTGGGGGCTGAGGAGGCTGCAGTGAGGGAGAAGGGTTGGGCCGAGGCAGAGGGTTTATTGAAGGTCATACTGAAGCCCGTGGTAGGGGCTGTAGAGGCTGCAGGGGCACCTGGGAGAGACAGCAGGTAGAGCAAGGTTAAAGGTAGACTCAACCATACAACATCCTCACCCACAGGCATTAACAAATTAATCTGCCAAGACAGGGACTATTGTATCATCATGCGAAGGCACAGACTGGGATGAGCCAATGGTAGCAGTGGAGGTCTTGACTGATGTGGAGCTACATTGATAGTAAGCTCACCTAATGTAAGGCCTTGGGTGGGTGCAGGAGCACCATAACTACAATAGTCACCTACACCTAAATGTATGTCTGTGTATTTCTTTGTGCTTGGTGGTAGGAAACATCAAGCATGAGGCAGGTCTGCAGAGGGAAAGAGACTGACAGGCCATGTAGAAAACGTGTGTGCCTACCTGAGGCAGGAGTGTTAAAGGAGAACCCCCCAGTAGGTTTTTGTGAGAATAGTGACCCGCCCAGGCCCAGAGAAGAGGTGGTGGTGGTGGAGGCTGGGGCTGTAGCACCCAGAGCTCCACCCAGAGTAAACCCACCTGTACCTGCTGCAGCTGGGGTACTAGAGAAAGGGGTGAGAAAAAAAGTGGGGGAGATAGAGGGAATAAGTACAAAACATTACATGACTTTGCAGTATGCCTCACCATATTTACAGACGTGCAATATGCCGCTGTCACAATTACAATGTATATCTGCTGAATACGAACAGTACGTAGCTATGACATAGAAAAGGCCGAAGTCTAAACCCCACACTGAATACAAACTTATCTCTCATATAATACACACACACACACACATATATAAAACAACTAGTTGACACACCCATAATATATTAGCAGTTTGACACACTTACACCAGAGCGCTGTTTGCATGATTACTTCTACATCGATATTTAGTTAGCTACAATACATCCTGGGTAACCCTAGCTGTATCGACATATCCGCGAGATAAAGCTAACGTACGTCAGCCGTACAATTCTTACCTGGCAGCGGCTCCAAACGAAAACCCTCCGCCAGCGTTGGTGGAACCAATAGACCCGGATCCGAAATTAAAGCCTGACATTTTTAAGCAACAACCAAGTTTCTAGTTAGTCAAACTTTATCTAACTGACTATTCGATAGCTGTTAGCTAGCTTTGAAAGGTACGAACGCCCGCGTGCAGGCCAGTGTGACTGTGGCTACGAAGTCATGGTAACGTGAAAGAAAATAAAAACATACTATTCGGCGATTTAAACTCAGACGCTTAGTAACGTATACACATTTACAGCGATCTGAAACGTAATTAATCCGTTATGCATATAGTTAAACAGCACTAAAATGTTAGCTTCCTTCTCAAAACTGTTTTTTCCGAATCCGCGCTTTACCCTCAATGTACTTTCCGGTTATTGTGGCCTGCTGGGATACTGGAGGACTTGGCAGATTGGACGGTCATATGGGGACATCTAGCGATTGCTATCATGTTTTTGAAGAAGTAAAAATTCGCTTTAATTATTTGTCAGTTTGAGAACGGGTTTTAAATACACATGTGTCACGATGGAACGACGACAGAATATTTGGAAATAGTAATAGGTGGTGGAGTAATGCCTAACAAGAATATCCTCTACTTAGACTACTCTACTTAGAATTCGATGTCTGATGGATGGGTGAAACATTTCCCATAACGCCTGGAATCTGTACTACGTTTAAAAAAAATTGTATTATACAAAATACAAATCAACAATTTACATTGTTACATCATACAAAACAGAACACATGTATTAACGAGAAAATACTAAAACATACAAAAAATATCAAGTAATAAAAAAAGAAACAATCAAGCAATGGAATCTGCACTACGTGGCGGTGAGGTAGAACGCCCATTGACGTCACCCAAGCGGGAAGCGCTGTAGTGGATAACGGTCTCCACTAGTTACCACAGTCAAAAAGTCAAAAATGTCTATATCGTAAAAATTCATGAAAACAAAAATTTGATTTTTGGTGTTAATTTAAAGTTAGGGTTAGGCATAATGTTAGTAGTGTGGTTATGGTTAGGTTTAAAATCACAATTTAAGAAGATAATTTGTAGAAATGGGCGGGGTTTATTACTTTGTGGCTGTGGTGACTAGTGACGACAGTGAATAACTAATCGCTAGCGAGCATCTACTGAAAAAAATACACAATCGTGATGTCGGTACCAAAGTAAAACAAGCGATCAAATAACGTCAGCTTGCCGCACCTTGATAATCGATGTGCGAGCCACATCACATGTCAACTGGTTGAATCGTTGCATGCACTGACAGCTGTCAGGGAAATGGAACATATCCGAACGCCTAAGGTAAGAAAGCTAGCTAGCGCCATTCACGTTACTGTTTTTTTGTTTAACCTCAGCAAAACATGTCAAATGCATATGATGTAGCTAGTTAACTAACTTTAGCTAGCTATAATAACTTGCTTTGTAATTACAACAACGTCTGGAGCGTTGACAATGGTGCCCTAAAAGCTAACGTTAGGCCTGACAGATACAGGGCCAGTTAATTAGTTAGTTAGCTAGCTAACTTGTTAATATGCCCAGTCTTGTTTTGGTTCCAAGAGAAGCGGATGCTGCACGGCTGTATGAATGGCCATTACAATGGTTGTTTAGAATGGGCAAGTTGGCTCGCGCTTTGGGTGGTGATTTTAGAACTTGATAGAGGGAGAGCTTCAGGGAAGCCACTGTAGACGTTGCTAGTAATATATAAACAACCGAGTAAGCTACACCATGAAGACGATCTTTTTTTTCTGTTGTTTTGACAACAGACTGTTTTATGTGTTGTGTGCCAGTGACCTGTTTTTCTCGCTAGCCGCCTCCTGCAGCTGCATGTCCTCCTTGGCACAAACACGATATTAGATTTATTGTACCAGTTGGATGTTTCCAGATAATGCACTTAGTGTGACAGATCATGGGGCCACCACTACGCCAAATGAGCAAAGTGGATTATTTTTTTGTATTTATGCTATAGTCAGAATAATGAGCTAGTTATACAATGATTTGCTATAGTGAGTGGCAGACGTCATCACAGCCGCTGTTTTCACAAAACGGGCTCAAAGCTTTCTTGTTGGTGGCACTGCAGTGAAGAGCCACCTCAAAGTCCTTTTGTAAAAAAAAATATCAGTGAAGTGCCACCTGAAGGAGTGTTGAACTGTCTGTTGAACTGGCACTTGTCGTGTGTTTGTTTTGTTCAGGTGAAAGATGATGGGTGTGGTCTCCTGCAAGGGTGTTACCCATCTGCAGTATTTTAGGCTCTGCCCCCCTGGACCCTGTTTGAACTCTTAATTAAAACATACAGACCGTCAACTCCTGAGATTTGCTGTGGCCTTGGGTAATGGGTGCACTAATCAGGATCATGCTGATATCCGAATCAAGGAAATAGGCCTTGGGACTGTGGAACTGCAATGCAGTTGGTGAACAGGACAGTCGTCAGCTTGACTTCAGGCCCGTCATCAACCTTTTCTTTCCTCCTCTGTGTGTGTGTCAGTCTACACAAACACACACACTCTCTTCTGTTTGCTACCAGGCCTAGACTGAGCTGACTGATCGCCATCCTGTGGCGTTGCCTAGCACCACACTGGTTGCTGGGAAACAGAGAGAGACTCAAAGAGAGGGAGAGAGAATAGGCTAGCCGATTTGTTAATCACAGATTAGAATAGTGCGGATGAAGTATATTCAGTCAAGTGTTCTAAATGTCATTAAAGTGATACAACCTACAGGGTGTGAAGACAAAGGTGAGAGTTAAATTAAGTAGTTCTTCATCTTGTAACCACTGTCAACAGGAGTCAGTGAACCAGGAATGTGTATTTAAAAAAAAAAAGCATCCAGTCAGGAAATGATCAACTCTGGTTCGACAGACTCTGTCATGTTCTACTGACATTCATGCTGTGGGAGTATTAGTGAGGACATGGTAATAGGGCCGAAGGGTTTCACTACAAGTGTTTTTGTGCTTGGTTTTGAGTGGACAAGGGAAAGAGAGAGTCCAAATCTCTTTACATAATGTTGCAAGGAGACAGGTTTGACAGGTGTCCTCGTAATCATAATTGTACAGGTGGAGCAGGTGCGTCTGTTGGAACGCTTCAGTAACAAGTCCACCAGCGGGACGCTGCACCTGACAGCCACACATCTCATCTTCGTGGAGAGCAATAACGCTGCCACCACCGCTGCACAGGAGATCTGGGTAAGAAGTACCTCTATTCTAATACGGAATACAGAACACACCTCATCTCACACAGCGCTCTAAATTCAGAATGTAGGACTTGCTTCAGCTAATGCCTGACACACCCCATTACAGATTAGTCTTCATTAATATCATAGGTGTGTGTGTGGGTGGTGTGAGGAAGTAGGGCAGTATGAGGTGTGTGTGTGTAGTCTGTCTAGCGGTGATAGTTACTGTTGAGACACCGTGGGAACTGGGTTCGGCCTTCCTCAAGTGACAACTGTTGCTACAGTAACCTGCTGGCCCAGCCTATGCTCAACATTGCCTTGGTAACCTGTTGGCAGTGCCAGGTGGAAAGGGAGGGGTGAGAGAGTAGGAATGAGGGAAGACAGTCAGCTCTTATTAGGCCTACTTGACTTGATAAATCAAACTTAACAACGTGTAGACCTTACCGTGGAATGCTTACTTACCTTAACCAACCATGCAGTTCAAGAAAGAGTTAAGAAAATGTTTACCAAATAAACTGAAGTAAAAAGTAACACAATACAATAACGAGGCTATACAGGGGGTACCAAGTCAATCTGCGGGGTACAGGTTAGTCGAGGTAATTTGTACATGTCTGTATGGGTGAAGTGACTATGCATAGATAATAAACAGCGGGTAGCAGCAGTGCAAAAAAAAACTGTCTATGACTTGGGTGACTGGAGTCTTTGACTATTTTGGGGGCTTTCCTCTGACACGCCTAGTATATAGGTCCTGGATGGCAGGAAGCTTGGCCCCAGTGACGTACTGGGCCGTAGGCACTACCCTCTGTAGTGCCTTAGTCAGCTGTTGAATCGGGTAGGTTAGTTAGTGCTGGCTGGGTTGGAGTCTGGAACAGAAATCTGTAAACCGTGTAGCTCCAGGGTCACGGTTGGAGTCGGATCTCTTAACAAAGACACTGCTGCCAGGCTTCCTACACACTTCCTTCCTCTTCCGACTGCTGAGCAAGGGGAAACGTGTGTGTCAATTTGGTAGCTAGCACTCAGTCAGAGAGTCCGAGTATGTGTAGCAAGGCAAAATGTGCCTCCAGGGCATAAATATTCAAGAGATGCTAAGACTTTGTCTTAGGCTTGGGCGGTGTCCAGATTATCATAACTTCATACCGGGCTATTCGGTAGTACCGGTACTGAATACAAGGGGCGCTATTGTAATCCGAAGGTTAGCAATGCTAATAAGTACATGTAAAATCCCATAAACAGTGCTAACTAAATATTAACAACCGCATTGGGAACATTGTATACAGTCTCTGACCTAAAGTATTTGCAGGACAAACATCCAAGCTCATAAAGTTATACAAGTAACCCCAAAATGCTACTCAGTTTGCTGCACGCGCAAAACAAGCCTCTTGATCCAGAGGGGATTCTTCTATTACCAGGCTAACCACTTACAGTGGATGTTCCACTAAAAGTTTGGCGATTATGCTGCGGGATTTAGAGGTAATTTGTGGTTTAGTACGGTACCCTGCGTGACCACTTCACTGCTCCAGACCAGCACAAGGGGGAGTTGGAGTGCTGATTATGCTTTTGGGTCCTACGGTGTCTTTAACTGACAATGAATGGGCGACATAAACCTAAATAGAAACGGATAATTGTGCACAACTTCAGTATTACTTACTAATACTGTTTATTTTGTTAGGATTATTTTGTTCTTACTGTAGCCCACGCCCGACCGGTCACGTTGTACAGCGCCTAAGTGGCGCAACGGTCTAAGACTCTGCATAGCAGTGCAAGCTGTGTTGCTACAGATGCTGGTTCAATACCTGTGCCCACCTCGACTGGGAGACCCATGAGATGACTGTAGGTTTTTGGTTTCTCTCCCTCTAAAAACCGAAATAAATCATTCAAAATAATAAACTGACTTTATTTACAAATTAATAACAATGTCTCACCCTATTTTCAAGAATGGCCTTTATCTCGCACATTTTACACAAGGTTCAAGGCACGAGGGCAAGGGTGGGCCGCAGAGCCGCACACAGAAGACGACCTAGCCCATGAGAAAGGGGTGGTGGACCCCCGCCCCACTGGGTAGCACAGAGCAACACTTTTAGGGGGATTGCACTAATAATGGCCCTAACTAGGGAATCGTTCCCGCTGTTCTTAGTGCCAGTCTGCACGTTCAAACTAAAATAATGTAACTAATAATGGCATCTTTATGCTTTCATTTATAAAATAATGATAAAAATATCCTCCAATCCTCTATATTTAATTATTGGCGGAGAGTCACATTGTTTTTTTGCTATACTGCAGGCCTACCGTAGGCGACATGAATCTCACTAGTGTTGAGTAATTTGCTGTTAAAAGTGGTGGTCTTATTTATTTAAAGAGTACATTGAAGTTCCATCCTAACGGAAACAGAGGGATTTTTGTTTTTCTTGGATTAGAAACACCATATTATTAATCAAATTAATTAAGGTTTCTCTTCATTTGACTATTTTCTACATTGTAGAAAAGTAGTGAATATATCACAACTATGAAATAACCCCTATGGAATCCGTTAAGAACAAATTATTTACTAGGACAGCCTACTCCTTCCTCTCTGTCAAATTGAACCCCGGTCTCCCGCGTGCCTGCATGACACAGGGATTCTTTAGCTAAATAGCCCAGAACTGTAGGCTACTCCTGGCCGTCACGTTGTACAGCGCCATATTTTCCGTGCTATCCTAACGGAAACCCAGAGGGTTTTTAATTTTTCTTAGCATAGAAACACCATTTCTTTATCAGCCCCTTACACTATGTTTTTACAAAAAAAGGTTTTAAATTCTGTAGTACAGCCGCTATTGAAAGCTATCAAATGCATCTCAAAGATGCCCTTTGGTGGTCAAAGTAGCACTAACTAGCATTAATGGTACCAGTGGCTCACACTTAAATAACGTGCCATAGAATTCTGCGTCACCGTGCAAGCTGTGCTGCAGTAACCTGCAACTTTTAAAGGAGGTACCGCTGTAACTAGATGGCTCACAAGCTACTAAATGAACAAACCAAATGAACAACTACAGAGCATTTAGCACATCTTTAGACAGTTAACTTAATAATTATGAGTTTTTATAAGACATTTTTAGTTTAAATTCCATACTGTAGCTAGGTCACCTAGATCACCTGGCTGCACAACAGTGGGTGACTCACAAGGCCATGGTCTCTCATCATTGTGTGCTTGTAAACAAACACCATGTGACTGGCGAATAGCGTCAAGCTTCATAATGAAAAAATGATGTGACTGGTGAAATGAAGAACGCAATCTTCTTTATCTCCTAACGTATATCACAATTTGACTGCAGGTATTTACTTAAATGTAGCTACAAACGTTCACATTTATAAAAATAAAAAAAGTCTCATAGTTAAGGGTATTGAAAATCCATTTCTATTTTCAAATAACCCAGTATACGGTATATCGCCCAAACTTACTGTCTGACTCTTTGCTACTTCTCTCTCTCTCTCACAAACACACACACACACACACACTTAGTGTTGGAATGTTCTGCTAGTCATTAACTATGCTGATGAATGCGCATTTTAATAATGTCCCAGGGTTGGAGTCACTATAGGGTTGTTGGTTATCTAATATGATTATGGTGATGGGCTGATTTAAATATGCTTATTTGGTGCAATGTCCTTTCATGCTCTCTGTTTTGATGGTCATGAAAAGGCTTTAATGAATTGGTAACCTCATTCACACACTCCTGGCAGATAGAAAAAGGTGATGAGGTATGATGATTGCAATGAGCGCGTGTGTGAGTGCACATTATCTCCCTGTGTCCTTTATGTGTGTTTAAATGTTTGATAGAGTGAAAGAAAACGGTCTCTACCTCTAGATTAAGATTACTTTATTTGTCTGTTTTACAAAAGGTTAAGCCGAAATTTGAGTTTCGCTTTTATCCCAACCCCTCTAAAAGACACACTTACATAGGTTGGAGCAGGGGACTGCTACACTGGGTGCCCATGAACCAGTTGTTGTGGGAGTTTAAATGCCTTGCTTAAGGGCACAATGGCAGGCAATCACATCTAGGATTGGATACCAGCGACCCTCCGGTTGCCAGCTCACTTCCCAACATATTTTTCCAGTCAGACCCGGGATTCGAACTGGAAACCTCCGGTGGCTGGCTTTTAACTGCTAAGTTACCTGCTGCCCCTACAGTATGTCCTGTGGTGTCATATTAAGGAAAGGTGTCATGACTGTTTTGTGTTCCCCTCCAGATCCTGCACCACCACATAGCGTCAGTGGAGAAGCTGTCGTTGACCACCAGCGGTTGTCCTCTGGTCATCCAGTGTCGTAACTTCAGAGTGGTCCACTTTGTGGTCCAGAGAGAGAGAGACTGTCACGACATCTACAGCTCACTGCTCAGATTGCTACGGCCAGGTACCTACTGTACCTGAGCGTGTGTGTGTGTTTCAGTTAGGGCTGTGATGGTTATTGGTCAGCTAAATTACCGTGGTCACCGTTTTAAAATCGTTAGAATAGCATTTTAATTTTAAATGTAAGACGCACATTTCTTCCTCTCCTCTGCTCCTGACTGCATGTGCTGCTGCTGCAGGGAGGAGGGTGTTGCCGAGGCAACCAAAGATTTGTTTGTTTCAGCAAGGAGCAACAGTTTCATCACGTTGTAAAGAGTCCATGTTACCGCGGAAATGGACTCAACCGCAAGAATGACCTGCCGTCCTGTCTTCAGTCAGCAGTTCATTCCACCCCCCAAAAAACAAAAACTAAACGGTTATGACTGTTTATTTTAATGAGTCTTCATTCATAATCGTTGGTTAGATGATTATAAGGTAATTAGGTGCCCGCCTACTTTGAGTGTGCAGGACGGTTGAGTTGAGTGAAGTTTCTAAAGAATGTTGACATTTGCTCTCTCCCTCTTCTCCATCTCTGTCTCCCTCCCTAGTATCCTATGATGAGCTCTATGCGTTCTCCTACAACCCCAAGCAAAACGAGCAGCAGAGAGAGGAAGGCTGGCAGCTCATCGATCTGGGGGCGGAGTTTGAGAGGATGGGCGTACCCTGTGACCGATGGCAGCTCACTGACGTCAACAGGGACTACAAGGTGGGCAGAGCGTTCCAATAGGATTCAGGATGTAATGGAATAAGATTGGTTCAATGTTTGACAACAAATCCCATGTTTCCTGTTGTAGATATGTGAGACGTATCCCAGGGACCTGTATGTGCCCATTACAGCCAGTAAGCCCATCATCGTCGGCAGCTCCAAGTTCAGGAGCAAAGGACGCTTTCCTGTCCTCACATACTTCTACCAGGAGAAGAAGGTGACACCTTACCCCACCCTACCCACCTTCACCCTTACCGTAACTTATTCCAAAAATGTATTAATATTTTTTATTTTTTTATTTAATATTTTTCATTTAATTTTTTATTTTTTCAATCAACCCCATAATGACAAAGGAAACGGGGCGGCAGGGTAGCCTAGTGGTTAGAGCGTTGGACTAGTAACCGGAAGGTTGCAAGTTCAAACCCCCGAGCTGACAAGGTACAAACAAATCTGTCGTTCTGCCCTTGAACAGGCAGTTAACCCACTGTTCCTAGGCCGTCATTGAAAATAAGAATTTGTTCTTAACTGACTTGCCTAGTTAAATAAAGGTGTAAAAAAAAAAAAAAACAGGTTTGTAGATTTTTTTAGCAAATGTATTAAAAATAAAAAAATTAAACAATTTACATAAGTATTCAGACCTTATTCTGAGTACTTTGTTGAAGCATCTTTGGCGGCGATTACTTCCTCAAGTCTTCTTGGGTATGACGCTACAAGCTTGGCACACCTGTATTTGGGTAGTTTCTCCCATTCTCTGCAGATCCTCAAGTTCTTTCAGCTTTTTTCTGGTCTTTTCAGAGATGTTCAATTGGGTTCAAGTCCAGCCTCTGGCAGGGCCACTCAAGGACATTCAGAGACTTGTCCCGAAGCCACTCCTGCATTGTCTTGATTGTGTGCTTAGGGTCGTTGTCTTGTTGGAAGGTGAACCTTTACCCCAGTCTGAGGTCTTGAGCGCACTGGAGCAGGTTTTCATCAAGGATCTCTCTGTACTTTGCTCCGTTCATCTTTCCCTCGATCCTGACTAGTTTCCCAGTCCCTGCTGCTGAAAAACATCCCCACAGCATGATGCTGCCACCACCATGCTTCATCGTAGGGATGGTGCCAGGTTTTCTCCAGAAGTGACCCTTGGCATGCAGGCCAAAGAGTTCAATCTTGGTTTCATCAGACCAGAGAATCTTGTTTCTCATGGTCAGAGTCCTTCAATGCCTTTTGGCAACTCCAACCGGGCTGTCATGTGCTTTTTTTTCCTGAGGAGTGGCTTCCGACTGGCCGCTCTACCATAAAGGCCTGATTGGTGGAGTGCTGCAGAGATGGTTGTCCTTCTGGAAGGTTCTCCCATCTCCACAGAGGATCTCTGGAGCTCTGTCAGAGTGACCATCGGATTCTTGGTCACCTCCCTGACCAAGGCCCCTCTCCCCCGATTGCTCCGTTTGGCCGGGGCGGCCAGCTCTAGGAAGTGTCATGGTGGTTCCAAACTTCTTCCATTTAAGAATGATTGGAGGGGCCTCCAATCCTTCTTGGTCTAAGGCACTGTATCACAGTGCTAGCTGTGCCACCAGAGGTTCTGGGTTCGAGCCCAGGCCCTGTCGCAGCCGGCCCACGGGGCGGCGCACAATTGGCCCAGCGTCGTCCGGCAGGGACATCCTTGTGTCATTCCTGACATTTAATCCTAGTAAAAATTCCCTGTCTAAGGTCAGTCAGGATCACCACCAGAATAATAGTAGAGTGATTTTATTTCAGCTTGTATTTCTTTCATCACATTCCCAGTGGGTCAGAAGTTTACATACACTCAATTAGTATTTTGTAGCATTGCCTTTTTAAATTGTTTAACTTGGGTCAAATGTTTCGGGTAGCCTTGCACAAGCTTCCCACAAAAAGTTGGGTGAATTTTGGCCCATTCCTCCTGACAGAGGTGGTGTAACTGAGTCAGGTTTGTAGGCCTCCTTGCTCACACATGCTTTTTCTGTTCTGCTCACAAATGTTCTATAGGATGAGGTTTTGTGATGGTCCCTCCAATACCTTGACTTTGTTGTCCACAACTTTGGAAGTTTGCTTGCGGTCATTGTCCATTTGGAAGACCCATTTGTGACCAAACTTCCTAATACTGATGTCTTGATGTTGCTTCAATATATCCACATAATTTCCCTGCTTCATGATGCCATCTATTTGGTGAAGTGCACCAGTCCTTCCTGCAGCAAAGCACCCACACAACATGATGCTGCTACCCCCGTGCTGCACGGTTGGGATGGTGTTCTTCGGCTTGCAAGCCTCCCCTTTTTCCTCCAAACATAACTATGGATATTATGGCCAAACAATTCTATTTTTGATTCATCAGACCAGAAGACATTTCTCCAAAAAGTATGATCTTTGTCCCCATGTGCAGTTGCAAACTGTAGTCTGGCTTTTTTATTGCGGTTTTGGAGCAGTGGCTTCTTCCTTGCTGAGCGGACTTTCAGGTTATGTTGATATAGGACTCGTTTTACTGTGGATATAGATTATGTTGTACCCGTTTCCTCCAGCATCTTCACAAGGTCCTTTGCTGCTGTTCTGGGATTGATTTGCACTTTTCGCACCACAGTACGTTCATCTCTAGGGGACAGAACGCGTCTCCTTTCTGAGCAGTATGATGGCTGCGTGGTCCCATGGTGTTTATATTTGCATACTATTGTTTGTACAGATGAACGTGGTACCTTCAGGCATTTGGAAATTGCTCCCAAGGATGAACCAGACCTGTGGAGGTCTAAAAAAATTTTTTATGTCAATTAGCCTATCAGAAGCTTTTAAAGCCATGACCTCATTTTCTGGAATTTTCCAAGCTCTTTAAAGGCACAGTCAGCGTTTGTAAACTTCTGACCCACTGGAATTGTGATACAGTAAAAAAATCTGTCTGTTAACAATTGTTGGAAAAATTACTTGTCATGCACAAAATAGATGTCATAACTGACATGCTAAAACTATAGTTTGTTAACAAGAAATTTGTGGAGTGGTTGAAAAACGAGTTTTAATGTCTCCAACCTAAGTGTATGTAAACTTCCGACTTCAACTGTATATAGACAGGTGTGTGCCTTTCCAAATCATGTCCAATTTAATCTAGCACAGGTGGACACCAATGAAGTTGTAGAAACATCAAGGATGATCAATGGAAACAGGATGCACCTGAGCTCAATTGAGTCTCATAGCAAAGGGTCTGAATAGTTTTTTTATATATATATATATATATATATAAGGTTTTGAGTGGCACAGTGGCCACTAGAGATTCTGGGTTCAAGTCTAGGCTCTGTCGCAGCGACCGGGAGAGAACCATGGGGTGGCGCACAATTGGCTCAGCGTCATCCGGGTTAGGGGTGGGTTTGACCGGCAGGGATGTTCGTGTCCCATCGCACACTAGTGACTCCTATGGCGGGCCAGGCACATTGCTCTTGACCTTCGCCTCTCCTGAGTCCGTAAGGGAGTTGCAGTGATCAGACGATTGTAACTATCAATTGGATACCACGAAATTGGAGAGAAAAAGGGGCAAAAAAATAAATAAATAATAAGTTATTTCAGCTTTTATTTGTAGTACATTTTCAAACATTTCTAAAAACCTGTTTTTGCTTTGTCATTATGGGATATTGTGTGTAGTATTATTTTTTTACAAAAATAAATAACATTTTAGAATAAGGCTGTAACGTAACAAAATGTGGAATAAGTCAAGGGGTCTGAATACTTTCTGAATGCACTGTATACCCTACCCATCTTCACCCTAACCATAACACGTATCTGCTTTTATTTGGCCCCCCCAAGTTCTTTCTTTTTATTGTTGAGAATTTTAATCAGTCCCAAGTAATTTTAATTTAAGTCATTTGTTCCCAAGTATTCCCACACATAATGGAGAGAAATTATTGTATACAAATGTAAGGTTTGAAATGATTATGTGCTAGTCAAATATTATCTGTTTGGGCTTCTTTCGGTCAATTTACAGTCTACAATTATTTTATAATTATGTTCAGGCACCCCGACCATCTGCTCAAGGAAAAATCTGTACACAGTGAATCTAGTTGATGATCCCTACCCTAACATTTTACCACTGATCACAACACCAGTCATAATCTAAACCTAATCTGTACCGTTACTTTTACCATTTCACCCCAACACAATATTCCCAACCTAACAAGTCTCTCTCTGTAAATCGTCCGGTTAGGTGTGTGGGGCCTAACCCCTGTTTTCTGTGCTCACCCCTGTTTTCTGTGCTCGTCCCTGTCCCCTGCAGGCAGCAGTGTGTCGGTGCAGCCAGCCTCTCTCTGGGTTCAGCGCACGATGCCTGGAGGACGAGAGCATGTTGCAGGCCATCAGCAAAGCCAATCACAACAGCCGATTTGTCTACGTCATGGATACCAGGCCCAAGGTACCTAATCGCAACGCTGTTAGCAAGCTCTTCCCAAAGAATCTGAACATTCTCACTCCATTCCTTCATTCTTTTGTTTATCGCCCTCCCTCTCTGCAGTTGAATGCCATGGCCAACAGAGCAGCAGGTAAAGGCTATGAGAATGAAGATAACTACTCCAACATCCGCTTCCAGTTTGTGGGGATCGAGAACATCCACGTGATGAGGACCAGCCTACAGAAACTCCTGGAAGGTCAGACGGGCACACTCACTCACACCACACATGCACTACACCCACATGCGCTATTTACTTCACCCCTTCCATCTCTCTCTGCCTGTCTCAGTGGTGGGAAGTCGTTTTCTGTCGGTAAATGACTACCTGCTGGGCTTGGAGAGCTGTGGTTGGCTACGGCACGTCAAAGCTGTGGTAGATGCAGCCATCTTCCTCACCAAGGTAAGGCCATGTCCCTTCTCCAATTACTTTCTGCTTTCCACTTCAGTTTAGTCACACTGTGATTGCAGACAGTTAGGGGTATAAACGTTAATTTGGGATCCTTAACGTTTTAAGAAAAATCTCAAACCGAAAAACAATGTAGCAGTGCAGTTATCACAAAACATGATTTTCCGTGTTATATCCTAACTAGACGATATGCAATATACAGTGCCTTGCGAAAGTATTCGGCCCCCTTGAACTTTGCGACCTTTTGCCACATTTCAGGCTTCAAACATAAAGATATAAAACTGTATTTTTTTGTGAAGAATCAACAACAAGTGGGACACAATCATGAAGTGGAACGACATTTATTGGATATTTCAAACTTTTTTAACAAATCAAAAACTGAAAAATTGGGCGTGCAAAATTATTCAGCCCCTTTACTTTCAGTGCAGCAAACTCTCTCCAGAAGTTCAGTGAGGATCTCTGAATGATCCAATGTTGACCTAAATGACTAATGATGATAAATACAATCCACCTGTGTGTAATCAAGTCTCCGTATGAATGCACCTGCACTGTGATAGTCTCAGAGGTCCGTTAAAAGCGCAGAGAGCATCATGAAGAACAAGGAACACACCAGGCAGGTCCGAGATACTGTTGTGAAGAAGTTTAAAACCGGATTTGGATACAAAAAGATTTCCCAAGCTTTAAACATCCCAAGGAGCACTGTGCAAGCGATAATATTGAAATGGAAGGAGTATCAGACCACTGCAAATCTACCAAGACCTGGCCGTTATTCAGCCCCCTTAAGTTAATACTTTGTAGCGCCACCTTTTGGTGCGATTACAGCTGTAAGTCGCTTGGGGTATGTCTCTATCAGTTTTGCACATCGAGAGACTGACATTTTTTCCCATTCCTCCTTGCAAAACAGCTCGAGCTCAGTGAGGTTGGATGGAGAGCATTTGTGAACAGCAGTTTTCAGTTCTTTCCACAGATTCTCGATAGGATTTAAGGTCTGTACTTTGACTTGGCCATTCTAACACCTGGATATGTTTATTTTTGAACCATTCCATTGTAGATTGTGCCGTATGTTTTGGATCATTGTCTTGTTGGAAGACAAATCTCCGTCCCAGTCTCAGGTCTTTTGCAGACTCCATCAGGTTCTTCCAGAATGGTCCTGTATTTGACTCCATCCATTTTCCCATCAATTTTAACCATCTTCCCTGTCCCTGCTGAAGAAAAGCAGGCCCAAACCATGATGCTGCCACCACCATGTTTGACAGTGGGGATGGTGTGTTCAGCTGTGTTGCTTTTACGCCAAACATAACGTTTTGCATTGTTGCCAAAAAGTTCAATTTTGGTTTCATCTGACCAGAGCACCTTCTTCCACATGTTTGGTGTGTCTCCCAGGTGGCTTGTGGCAAACTTTAAACTACACTTTTTATGGATATCTTTAAGAAATGGCTTTCTTCTTGCCACTCTTCCATAAAGGCCAGATTTGTGCAATATACAACTGATTGTTGTCCTATGGACAGAGTCTCCCACCTCAGCTGTAGATCTCTGCAGTTCATCCAGAGTGATCATGGGCCTCTTGGCTGCATCTCTGATCAGTCTTCTCCTTGTATGAGCTGAAAGTTTAGAGGGACGGCCAGGTCTTGGTAGATTTGCAGTGGTCTGATACTCCTTCCATTTCAATATTATCGCTTGCACAGTGCTCCTTGGGATGTTTAAAGCTTGGGAAATCTTTTTGTATCCAAATCCGGTTTTAAACTTCTTCACAACAGTATCTCGGACCTACCTGGTGTGTTCCTTGTTCTTCATGATGCTCTCTGCGCTTTTAACGGACCTCTGAGACTATCACAGTGCAGGTGCATTCATACGGAGACTTGATTACACACAGGTGGATTGTATTTATCATCATTAGTCATTTAGGTCAACATTGGATCATTCAGAGATCCTCACTGAACTTCTGGAGAGAGTTTGCTGCACTGAAAGTAAAGGGGCTGAATAATTTTGCACGCCCAATTTTTCAGTTTTTGATTTGTTAAAAAAGTTTGAAATATCCAATAAATGTCGTTCCACTTCATGATTGTGTCCCACTTGTTGTTGATTCTTCACAAAAAAATACAGTTTTATATCTTTATGTTTGAAGCCTGAAATGTGGCAAAAGGTCGCAAAGTTCAAGGGGGCCGAATACTTTCGCAAGGCACTGTAGGTCTGGGGAAAGTTGTTTCATTTAAATAAAACCAGAGCGGAAGAGGTGAACTTGAGGCTACTTTGGTGAATTTGCGAGGAATGCAAAACAGATTACCAAGACACATGCGCACCTCTCTCCCTCACGCTGGCTCGCCTGGGGGCGTATTCATTCTTCCGATTCTGTTGCAAAATTATTCTTAAACAGAAGAAAACGGGGAGGGACCTACCTGCATTTGTCTGTAGAAACTCTAGTTTTAGTTGAAAAACGCTTCTCAACTGTTAGAGCAGTGTTATGATCATGATGCCAGTGTGTGTTCAGTCTTCCGTCTGTTGCGTGTAGAATATCCTAGCCTATTCATTGATAATAGGCCCTGCTTTACTGAAGTTGCGAGACATTGGAAGGAAATAAATTGTGATATACAGCTTTTGACTGCCTATAGATGGGCCTAGTGCACGGTTCTGACTGTCTGCCTGGTGGCCGACCTGACTATGCTGTGCCCCTCCCCTCGCTATCCGTCCCTCGCTAGCTCGCTATGAAAGATGCAAGTGTTTGTGTTCGTGGAAGTACGGCAACTACTCAGTCTCCTCTGTTCCAAAAATACTGAATCTTTAGGAGTTGATTCTGAGCGGAATCTAATCTTGGCATTCAGAAATGGGAGTCGACGTGCAAGGAGCTGAGGAATCAATTATTTTGGAGTCGACTCTCCACCATTTTTCTAATTTGTCACATGAAGCAGGTAGCCTAGCACTTAGCATTGGGCCAGTAACCGAAAGGTCACTGGTTCTAATACCCTAATCCTGACCATGTAAAACAACACATTTTACTGCACCTTTCCGGTGTGTGTGACAATTAAAACATTGTATTTAAAAATATATAATTTATTTACAAGTTATGATAATGGTAGTGATTTAACTTCAGTCCCCCTCCCCCATAGGCAGTGACCGTAGAAGGAGCCAGTGTGTTGGTCCACTGTTCAGACGGCTGGGATCGGACAGCCCAGGTCTGCTCTCTGGGAGCTCTGCTCATGGACCCCTACTACCGCACCATCAAAGGCTTCATGGTAAGTGTGTGTGTGTATGTGTGTATGCCTGTAGAGGAAGGAAACATGTCATAAGAAACTCTGCTCTCTCTGTGTTTCAGGTCCTCATAGAGAAAGACTGGATCTCATTTGGACACAAGTTTGCAGACAGGTGTGACCAGTTGGATGGAGACCCCAAGGAGGTGTCCCCCGTTTTCACACAGTTCCTGGAGTGTGTGTGGCAGCTCACCGAGCAGTTTCCCCAGGTGTGTGTGTGTGTGTGTGTGTGTGTGTGTGTGTGTGTGTGTGTGTGTGCAGGCATCTGGTGTTTCCAGTATACTCACCACATAGCAGCCATCACAGTGGAAGAGTGAGGAATGATTGTGGTGATGATGATGAAACCTACTCTTCCTCAGGCGTTTGAGTTCAGTGAGTGGCTGCTGCTGCAGATCCATGAACATGTTCACTCCTGTCAGTACGGAAACTTCCTGGCTAACAACCAGAGACAGAGAGAAGAGCTGCAGTGAGTAAACCACAAACATGCACGCTTTCCATCTCTCTCCCACACACTCACTCAATCTTCTCTCTCTCTCCTGCCAGACTTGGAGACAGGACTCACTCTCTGTGGGCGTTTCTGTTAAGAGAGCAGCAGAACTACCTAAACCCTGCCTACTGCCCCACCTACGCAGACACACACCCCGTCCTAGAACCCTCCACCCTGCCCTGCCACTTCAAGTAAGAACTAGTCCTTTACCTCCTCTCTCTCTCTCCTTCCCTCATCCACTCTACTCTAAGAATATCCTTTCTCTCCTTTCCTCATCTTCCTAATCTCTGTTTCACTCCACACTACTTTGTCCCACCTGGACAAAAGGAACACTTATTTGAGGATGCTGTTAATTGACGACAGTTCACCGGTCAACACCCTAGTGCCCTCCAAGCTCATCACTAAGCTAAGGACCCTGGTATTAAACACCTTCTGCAACAACATATCCGCCACGCTGACCCTTAACAAGGGGGCCCCTCAGGGGTACGTGCTTAGTCCCCTCCTGTTCACCCATGACTGTGTGGCCGAGCACGACTCCAACACCATCATTAAGTTTGCAGATGGTGGTAGGCCTGATCACCGATGACGATAAGACAGCCTACAGGGAGGAGGTCAGAGACCTGGCAGTGTGGTGCCAGAACAACAACCTGATCGAGGAATATAGGAAACGGAGGGCCGAGTACGCCCCCATCCACATAGACGGGGCTGTTGTGGGACAGGTCTAGAGCTTCAAGTTCCTCTGTGTCCACATCACTAAGGAATTATCATGGTCCACACATCAACACAGTCGTGAAGAGGGCACGACAACGTCACTTTCCCCTCAGGAGGCTGAAAAGATTTGTCATGGGCCCTCGGATCCTCAAAGTTCTACAGCTGCACCATTGAGAGCATCTTGACTGACTGCATCACCACTTGGTATTGTAACTGCTTGGCATCCGACCGCAAGATGCTACAGAGGGTAGTGCGTACGGTCCAGTACATCACTAGGGCTGAGCTCCCTGCCATCCAGGACCTCTATACAGGGCAGTGTCAAAAAAAATAATCTTCAGTCATAAACTGTACAGTACCCTGTGTATATATCCATCCCCCCCAAAAAATATTTTTTGCATTGCATTGCTGGGAAGGGTCCGTAATTAAGCATTAGTTTACACCTGTTGTTTACGAAGAAAATACAATTACATTTTGATCTGTCTGTGTGTCTGTCTGTGTGTCTGTCTGTGTGTCTGTGTGTCTGTCTGTGTGTCTGTGTGTCTGTCTGTGTGTCTGTGTGTCTGTCTGTGTGTCTGTCTGTGTGTGTCAGGTTCTGGAGGAATATGTACCACCAGTTTGATCGCTCCATGCACCCCCGTCAGTCTGTCCTGAAGAACGTTCTCACCCTGAAAGAGAGCAACTGCAAACTGGAGGACACAATAAAAGACCTGGAGGCTGTGAGTACTTGTATCTCACTGGGGTCTGGGTTGATGGGTTGTGTTGAGGGCAACTATCCTATTTCTATCCTGTTTCGTGCTTATTTTGACGTTTTTATGCATTTTTTTCATGGTGCAGTGTTAACGCATTGTTTGTTTATTGGAGAAGGGGGTGTATAGATGGGGGGAAATGAGCAGAGGCAGGTTGTTGTAGTAACGGAAACTCTGGTGGTGGAGGTGAGTACAGGGTCTGTGGGGAACGCTAAGCATGCTGAGGAGGTGAGTACAGGGTCTGTGGGGAACGCTAAGCATGCTGAGGAGGTGAGTACAGGGTCTGTGGGGAACGCTAAGCATGCTGAGGAGGTGAGTACAGGGTCTGTGGGGAACGCTAAGCATGCTGAGGAGGTGAGTACAGGGTCTGTGGGGAACGCTAAGCATGCTGAGGAGGTGAGTACAGGGTCTGTGGGGAACGCTAAGCATGCTGAGGAGGTGAGTACAGGGTCTGTGGGGAACGCTAAGCATGCTGAGGAGGTGAGTACAGGGTCTGTGGGGAACGGTAAGCATGCTGAGGAGGTGAGTACAGGGTCTGTGGGCCCTATACATACAGCGAGGGAACTGTCTAGCTTCCTGAGGGAGATTAAGGGGAAAAATAAGGTTCTGCTGGAGTGTTATATTCCTGCTTCTGAAAGGTTTGTAAGGTCAGCACAACACCTGATGAAGAATTAGGGGTTTAGTGTCCTCTCACCCAGGAAGCAGTATAGGCTAAGAAAGTGGGTCACATTGGTGCGTAAGGGCATTTCTATAGACTCTGTGTAAATTGATAGGTATTTTATGGCACGGTGGCTTCATGGGCTACTCTACTGGTTTCTAATTGTGGTGTTTTCTCTCCCACCTGGAGATTTTATGGTTAGGCTGCCTTAACCTGAAAGCAGCAGAGACTGGGGGGAGAGGGGTTTGTAAAACAAAACAATTTCAATGTGATTTTTTTCTTAGTATATACACTGCTCAAAAAAATAAAGGGAACACTTAAACAACACAATGTAACTCCAAGTCAATCACACTTCTGTGAAATCAAACTGTCCACTTAGGAAGCAACACTGATTGACAAATTTCACATTCTGTTGTGCAAATGGAATAGACAACAGGTGGAAATTATAGGCAATTAGCAAGACACCCCCAATAAAGGAGTGGTTCTGCAGGTGGTGACCACAGACCACTTCTCAGTTCCTATGCTTCCTGGCTGATGTTTTAGTCACTTTTGAATGCTGGCGGTGCTTTCACTCTAGTGGTAGCATGAGACGGAGTCTACAACCCACACAAGTGGCTCAGGTAGTGCAGCTCATCCAAATCCAAATCAAATTTTATTTGTCACATACACATGGTTAGCAGATGTTAGTGCGAGTGTAGCGAAATGCTTGTGCTTCTAGTTCCGACAATGCAGTAATAACCAACATGTAATCTAGCTAACAATTCCAAAACTACTACCTTAAAGACACAAGTGTAAGGGGATAAAGAATATGTACATAAAGATATATGAATGAGAGATGGTACAGAGCGGCATAGGCAAGATACAGTAGATGGTATTGAGTGCAGTATATACATATGAGTATGTAAACAAAGTGGCATAGTTAAAGTGGCTAGTGATACATGTATTACATAAAGATGCAGTAGATGATATAGAGTACAGTATATACGTATACATATGAGATGAATAATGTAGGGTATGTAAACATTATATTAGGTAGAATTGTTTAAAGTGGCTAGTGATATATTTTACATCATTTCCCATCAATTCCCATTATTAAAGTGGCTAGAGTTGAGTCAGTGTGTTGGCAGCAGCCACTCAATGTTAGTGGTGGCTGTTTAACAGTCTGATGGCCTTGAGATAGAAGCTGTTTTTCAGTCTCTCGGTCCCTGCTTTGATGCACCTGTACTGACCTCGCCTTCTGGATGATAGCAGGGTGAACAGGCAGTGGCTCGGGTGGTTGTTGTCCTTGATGATCTTTATGGCCTTCCTGTGACATCGGGTGGTGTAGGTGTCCTGGAGGGCAGGTAGTTTGCCCCCGGTGATGCGTTGTGCAGACCATCCAGCATGGAACATCAATGCGAGCTGTGGCAAGAAGGTTTGCTGTGTCTGTCAGCGTAGTGTCCAGAGCATGGAGGCGCTACCAGGAGACAGGCCAGTACATCAGGAGACGTGGAGGAGGCCGTAGGAGGGCAACAACCCAACAGCAGGACCGCTACCTCCGCCTTTGTGCAAGGAGGAGCAGGAGGAGCACTGCCAGAGCCCTGCAAAATGACCTCCAGCAGGCCACAAATGTGCATATGTCTGCTCAAACTGTCAGAAACAGACTCCATGAGGGTGGTATGAGGTACCGACGTCCACAGGTGGGGGTGTTGCGCTTACAGCCCAACACCGTGCAGGACGTTTTGCATTTGCCAGAGAACACCAAGATTGGTAAATTCACCACTGGCGCCTGTTCTCTTCACAGATGAAAGCAGGTTCACACTGAGCACATGTGACAGACGTGACAGAGTCTGGAGACACCGTGGAGAACGTTCTGCTGCCTGCAACATCCTCCAGCATGACCGGTTTGGCGGTGGGTCAGTCATGGTGTGGGGTGGCATTTCTTTGGGGGGCCGCACAGCCCTCCATGTGCTCGCCAGAGGTAGCCTGATTGCCATTAGGTACCAAGATGAGATCCTCAGACCCCTTGTGAGACCATATGCTGGTGCGGTTGGCCCTGGGTTCCTCCTAATGCAAGACAATGCTAGACCTCATGTGGCTGGAGTGTGTCAGCAGTTCCTGCAAGAGGAAGGCATTGATGCTATGGACTGGCCCGCCTGTTCCCCAGACCTGAATCCAATTGAGCACATTTGGGACATCATGTCTCGCTTCATCCACCAACGCCACAGACTGTCCAGGAGTTGGCGGACAATTGACTTCACTAAAGACAGGAATGTTGAGGAATTGCGTTCGGTCTCGGCAGCGGTGTTGAATGACGTTCTGAATGAGTTTGATTTAGTGGACACATGGAGAACTAAGTATCCCACCTCCAAAGCAGTAAAGGTGGTTGGGGGAGGGTGAACGCAACTCGTTTGGATCGTATCTATGCATTAAAAAATCAGAGCAATACGCTAGTGAGAGCCTCCATTCTCCCAGTTGGGCTTTCAGACCATCATATTGCCATGGCTCACTTCTCTGTTTCACCAGGGCCCAGGCAGGTGTCCTATTGAAAATTCAAATTAAAGCTCTTACAAGATAACACTTTTTGCTCAAGCTTCCAAGGCTTTTGGGAGAGGTGGGGACACCGGAAAGGGGAGTTTGAGTCTCTGTCATTGGTGGGATGTATGGAAAGCCCAGATTGGGTGTTTCTGTCAGCAGTATACAGCCTTTTCTTCTTCAGGGTACTTGGGGAGCTTGAGTCTAGCGGAGGTTGAGCTGGTGTGGCAGGATAGGGTGGGGGATGCAAGATCATCTATCAACTACACTGGGACATGGGGCTCTTTATCCCATCAAAGAGAAAGGAGCACTTGTAAGAGCTGGATTTTCCATGTTGAGAGAGAGCTGTTAGCATCCATTTTCTTGTTTGGGTTGGAAAAACAGAGTGGGGAAACCAAGAAAACCCATTGTTTACTTTTGTCTGATGGGCGTGTAACTTCTGTTGTGAGGGAGATATGCGCGCGCGCACAACAGGAGTTACACGCCCATCAGACAAAAGTAAACAATGGGTTTTCTTGGTTTCCCCACTCTGTTTTTCCAACCCAAACAAGAAAATGGATGCTGACAGCTCTCTCTCAACATGGAAAATCCAGCTCTTACAAGTGCTCCTTTCTCTTTGATGGGATAAAGAGCCCCATGTCCCAGTGTAGTTGACACACACACACACACACACCCACCCCACCGGCAGATTGCTTGCGGACATGCAACGCAAATACGTGGATTATTATCTGTCCAGGAGGGAGGACAAGGCCTGGTGGACCTGGAGAGCAGGGTGGCATCATTCTGACTCGAAGCAGTGCAGAGGCTACTGTACCACACTGATGTTAGCTGGAGGGACCCAGCATGTGCTCTGTTTATGAGTGGTTTAGGGCTGGGCGGCAAGCTCTTCTTCATGAGAAGAAGCCGGAGAGACTAAACGAAGCAGGGGTCTCTGATTTCTATGCTGCAGTACTGAGTGCCTGGCAGCTGCCGAGGCCCACACGAGGGGGGACGTGGGAGAAGCCCATCTTCCACAACCCACTGATCCCTTTGAGGTCCGTTTGTTCAGCCACCCTGCAGTGATGTTTAATGGCAGCAGGAGACTAGCTGACCAACGACTGGTGGAGGGTGGGAAACCCCCCAGGAGTTGGCACAACAGGCGGGACTAACGTCTCTTAGGTTGCTGGAGAGAGTCATGGGAAGGTCCAGGAGGCTCTGCCTGAGCCAGTGAAGCGTGTGCTAGAGCAGCCTCTGGAGGAGTGGCCACCACTGCAAGTGACAGCAGAGACAGATATTACTGATATTTAGCACGCCGAGCCTGTGGGAGTATGTGGAAGTGGGGGGTAAGGCGCTGTACACCCTCCGTGTCAAGGTTAGGCACATCAGGAGCTTAGTGGGAGTGACGGGGCATCAGGGGGTTGTGGGGGGCTGAGAGCATGGCAGGGTATAGGTGGAGGGTGCACTATAAGCTCCCAGTGCCAAACATGTCAGAGGACCTCCAGTGGAGGGTATTACATGGAGCCCTGGTCACCAATAGCTATAGGGTTGACCTGGGAGTTGGGGAGGGGTATCTGTTTTGTGCAGTGACTGAGACTGATCATGTTTTTTTCTGTGTGCCAGGATAATGCTGTTATTGTCTCTAGACTCTGTGTGTGAGGTTGGGAGTGGTCTTCTCTGTGGGGATGTTTGTGATTGGGGCCAAGCTATTCAAGCAGAGAAAAGGGTAAAATGTGTTTTGCTGAACTGTTTGTTTGGCCAGGCCAAGTTGTCTGTATGGCTAACAAGAACGAACCCTGCCTTAGGTTTGAATTGTATAAAATGATTAACAGTGTGGCGTCATTTCAGGAGGTGTGGGGGCTCAGGGGGCTGTCGCTTTGTATACATCAATGATGTCGCTCTTGCTGCGGGTGATTCTTTGATCCACCTCTACGCAGACGACACCATTCTGTATACATCTGGCCCTTCTTTGGACACTGTGTTACCAAACCTCCAAACGAGCTTCAACGCCATACAACACTCCTTCTGTGGCCTCCAACTGCTCTTAAACGCTAGTTAAACTAAATGCCTGCTCTTCAACCGTTCCCTGCCCGCACCTGCCCACCAGTCCAGGATCACTACTCTGGACGGCTCTGACTTAGAATATGTGGACAACTACAAATACCTGGGTGTCTGGTTAGACTGTAAACTCTCCTTCCAGACTCGCATTAAACATCTCCAATCCAAAATGAAATCTAGAAACGGCTTCCTATTTTGCAACAAAGCATCCTTCACTTATGCTGCCAAACATACCCTCGTAAAACTGACCATCCTACCCATCCTCAACTTCGGTGATGTCATCTATAAAATAGTCTCCAACGCTCTACTCAACAAATTGGATGTAGTCTATCACAGTGCCACCCGTTTTGTCACCAAAGCCCCATATACTACTCACCACTGTGATCTGTACACTCGTTGGCTGGCCCTCGCTTCATACTCATTGCCAAACCCACTGGCTCCAGGTCATCTACAAGTCTACGCTAGGTAAAGCCCCGCCTTATCTCAGCTCACTGACACGCACTCCAGCGGGTATGTCTCCCTGGTTACCCCCAAAGCCAATTCTTCCTTTGGCCGCCTCTCCTTCCAGTTCTCTGCTGCCAATGACTGGAACGAACTGCAAAAATCACTAAAGCTGGAGACCCTTACCTCCCTCACTAGCTTTAAGCACCAGCTGTCAGAGCAGCTCACAGATCACTGCACCTGTACATAGCTCATCTATAATTAGCCCATCTAATCTACCTCATCCCCATACTGTATTTATTTGTTTATCTTGCTCTTTTGCACTCCAGTATCTCTACTTGCACATTTGTCTTCTGCACATTCTACCATTCCACTGTCTAATTGCAATATTGTAATTACTTCGCCACCATGGCCTATTTATTGCCTTACCTCTCTTATCCTACCTCATTTGCACATGCTGTATAAAGATTTTTCTACTGTATTTTTGATTGTATGTTTGTTTTACTCCATGTTTAACTCTGTGTAGTTATGTGTCGAACTGCTTTGCTTTATCTTGGCCACGTCGCAGTTGTAAATGAGAACTTGTTCTCAACTTGCCTACCTGGTTAAAAAAAGGTGTACGTTAATAAATAAAATATGGCTTGAGAGGAGGGGTTAGAGGTATGGTTTTAATGTGGTGCTGGTGTATTGAAACGACACACAATGTGACATCAATCAGCACATCAGAATTCTGAAAACAACAGGTGATTGTGTGGAGGTATTGGTGGTGCGCAATGTGTTTTTATGGGTGGGGGGGTTCTCGTTACTAAATCTAACCCTATGTCTCCTTCTTTGTCCCTCCAGAGGCTACAGAAGCATGGCATCAGCCCCCCCACCCCGGACCCACAGGCTTCCCCTAGAGACCAACGCATCCTCCCCACGCGCCCTCACTCCCTCATCCTGGAAGCCCCCCTCAGCCGGAAGGAGGCACAGCGACAGCAGGAGGAGGAGGAGGAGGAGGTGGGAGAGGAGGTGACAGAGTGCTGCAGTGACACAGAGCGGACAGTAGAGGGCAGCAGCGGTACAGAGCGCAAGGAGAGCTACAGTGACCTGCAGGGGACATACGGGGCCAAGGCCGAGCCCGCTGTGGTCAGCCTGGAGTTTGGAGTGGCCCGCATGACCTGCTGAGGCGCGTGATACTGGAGAAATGGAGGAGGGGTGATTGGGATGGAATGGAGAGAGGAGGAATGGAAAGAGTGAGAGATGGGGTCACTAAAGGACGAGTGTGAGTGAGTGCGTGTGTGTGTTGGTGTGAGTGCATGTGTGTGTGTGTTGGTGTGAGTGCGTGTGTGTGTGTTGTGTTTAGCCATATTCCTATGTTGGCGAATGAAGGTTGTATTATAAATCTTTATAGAAAGCGGCATTTACTGCACATAGAAAGGCTTGTTTTTAAGAATGTTGAAAAGCACTAAAGAGAATAAATGACTTCATGAAGATCTGCGTGTTCTGTCTGCCTATGTTATTCAACTCAACACAACTGTATTTGTGAAAGCCAATGCTCTGTAGCACAGTTCCTGGCATCAGACTGTGTCTGCTCTGATCTCTTGATGTTCAAACCATCAGATTCTCCCCTTAATCCAACGTCTAGCCGATTTAGTAATGAACATCCCATATTTCATGTTCTTAATATTGTGATCCTCCAGATGGGGTGACGGCCAGGTACAGATTTGAGTTCTAAAACGTCTCGATCCTCCGTCTAAGCCAGAACATCTTTGGATAACCCTGTTTTAACGTGGAATTGCACTGAAATCAGATCATTTATCCTTCAAACTGTTCCATCTTCCGAGATTCCACTGTAATCTGAATGATGGATGCTGAAAGCTGATTTTTACTGCCATGTCCAACATTCATCCATGGGCATGGCATTGAGATAATCCCTTTGGCTCCCTTGGGTTGATTGGATAATCCAGTTGGTTACCTTTGTCTCGCTGGGTAAGGTCATAACCCCATTTTCAAGGTAATTGCCATAGTTACTCTGGGGTCATAGAACATTGGAGGGGTCAGCCGGAGAACAAGGTGGCTGTGTGTGAGAGACAGGAAGAGTTTGTCAATCCATTAGAGGAGACTAGAGCAGGGCTGTCAACTCATTCCATGGAGGGCCTAGTGTCTGCTGGTTTTTCCTTTCAATGAACACCTGGACAACTAGGTGAGAAGGGAGTTCCTTACTAATTAGTGACCTTAATTCATCAACCAAGTACAAGGGAGGAAAGAACCCACAGACGCTTGGCCCTCTATGGAATGAGTTTGACATGTGCAGTAGAGCCTCTGACCAGGTTATCGCGATCTTTCAGACAGTTCCTCATGTTCCATTGGTGAGAACGTCAGGGTGACTATACCCTGATGAAGACCGCTTGTCTGTCAACGTTGGTTAGGTTATTCAATTATTGCATCGGAGCTCCTAGAGTGTGCGGCTCTCCATTTATTTTTCAAGTGTTCTACTCCGCTAGGCAGCACCTCGTCTAAACAGGTGTTCTACTCCGCTAGGCAGCACCTCGTCTAAACAGGTGTTCTACTCCGCTAGGCATCACCTCGTCTAAACAGGTGTTCTACTCCGCTAGGCATCACCTCGTCTAAACAGGTGTTCTACTATGCTAGGCAGCACCTCGTCTAAACAGGTGTTCTACTCCGCTAGGCAGCACCTCGTCTAAACAGGTGTTCTACTCCGCTAGGCAGCACCTCGTCTAAACAGGTGTTCTACTCCGCTAGGCAGCACCTCGTCTAAACAGGTGTTCTACTCCGCTAGGCAGCACCTCGTCTAAACAGGTGTTCTACTCCGCTAGGCAGCACCTCGTCTAAACAGGTGTTCTACTCCGCTAGGCAGCACCTCGTCTAAACAGGTGTTCTACTCCGCTAGGCAGCACCTCGTCTAAACAGGTGTGCGTTTTTTTCCCCGCCTCCACATTGGTGAGAACAGCCATAACTGGCATCCAGCAGGTGGTCACTACAACACACTTTGGCAACAGCAAGCAATAGGACAGTCACCCATTGTTTTAGTTGTTCGTCATAGTGCATCTGAGCTGGCCACTAGAACCTCCTTGATTACCCTTGGGCCCGCGGGACCCGTGTAGCCTCACTACAGTGTATAATGTAACCCCACGACGGCCCATGTTCGTGGTAGTGCATCTGAGCTGGCCACTAGAACTAGGCCCTCCTTGATTCCCCTTGGGCCCGCGGGACCCGTGTAGCCTCACTACAGTGTATAATGTAACCCCACAACGGCCCATGCCGAGGTCAGGACATTGCTGTCCCCCAGCAGTCACTACAGTAGTGTAACAGAGTTAGGATTAGACTGTCTGGAATGGGTTTATACAAGTTGACCTAAACCATTTCTCTGATCCCTCTCACACACTGACAAGCACACAGTGTACAGATGGTATTACGTGTGTGTGTGTGTGTGAACATACATTGTGAAGTTTGTCTGAAAGTAACTGGGGGAGGGGGGTAAAGCACTTGCTCCTAAATGATTTATGAATATGCCCTGCATGGGTATTGAACTAGTTCCACCAGCTCTCTGCAAATCTCCATGAAGACACTGTACCAATGTACTTTACCAGGCCTTTTATTCCAAGCCTGTGTGTGTGATTATGTCTGTTTTCACCAATACATTGTTGCTACTCTATACTCGTGTCAGCTTTCAGTAAAGACCAGCTAAAACCCTGTAGCCTGAGACAAGAAGGTCCTTGTTGTAAATGAGCTCTGGAGGTCACTGTTACTATACATACACACACACTATGTCCAGAGTGTCTGCTGAAGGGTTGGATTGCATAGACAAGACTTCACTCCCTACACTTCTCTCTCCCTCTACAGGATGAACTGTGCTTCCGTAAGCCATTTAGTCCCGTTGCACTTTAACTTCCATTAAACATTAACAAGTCTTCTACACGACATGGTTCCCCTACCCTCTCCCATAGCACGCCAACATTCTGCTACGTTCTACACCGCAGACAGCCATGACACTACTGAGGGCTAAGTATACATGCATGCACGTCCACCCACACACACACACACGCTCCATACATGGCCAAACGTGGACACCCGCTCGTCGAACATCTCATTCAAAAATCCTGGGTATTAGTATGGAGTTGGTCCCCCCCTTTGCTACTACAACAGCCTCCACTCTTCTGGGAAGACTTTCCATTGGACGTTGGAACATTGCTTCCATTCAGCCACAAGCGTTAATGAGGTCGGGCACTGATGTTGGACGATTAGGCCTGGCTCGCAGTCGGCGTTCCAATTCATCCCAAAGGTGTTCGACGGGGTTGAGGTCGGGGCTCTGTGCAAGCCAGTCAGGTTCTTCCACACCGATCTCGACAAACCATTTCTGTATGGTTCTTGCTTTGTGCATGGGGGCATTGTCATGCTGAAACAGGAAAGGGCCTTCCTCCAACCACAAAGTTGGAATCACAGAATCATCTAGAATGTTTGTATGCTGTAGCGTTAAGGTTTCCCTTCAGTGGAACTAAGGCCTGAACCTGAACCATGAAAAACAGCCCCAGACCATTATTCCTCCTCCACCAAACTTTACAGTTGTCACTGCAGGTAGAGTTCTCCTGCCGTTCTCCAAACCCAGATTCTTCCGTCGTGCTGCCAGATGGTGAAGTGTGATTCATCACTCCAGAGAACTCGTTTCCACTGCTCCAGAGTCCAATGGCGGCAAGCTTTACACCACTCCAGTTGACACTTGGCATTGTGCATGGCGATCTTAGGCTTGTGTGCGGCTGCTCACCATGGAAACCCATTTCATGAAGCTCCCGACGAACTGTTATTGTGCTGACGTTGCTTCCAGAGGCAGTTTGGAACTCGGTAGTGAGTGTTCCTTGCAACCAAGGACAGATGATTTTTAAGCACTTTGTGCTTGTATTTGCGGCTGAGCCATTGTTGCTCCTATACGTTTCCACTTCACAATAACAGCACTTACAGTTGACTGGGGCAGCTCTAGCAGGGCAGAAATTTGATAAACTGATTTGTTGGAAAGGTGGCATCCTATGACGGTTCCACATTGAAAGTCACTGAGCTCTTCAGTATGGGCCAATGTTTGTCTATGGTGATTGCATGGCGGTGTACTCGATATTATACAACTGTCAGCAACGGGTGTGGCTGAAATAGCCGAATCCACTCATTTGAAGGGATGTCCACATACTTTTGTATCTACATGTTCCCTTTTCATGCTCACATTTAGACCAGTCCTAAGACAGCAAATACAATTTGTTGACTGAACTGTACATGTGATTTTAATATAGGAGTGTGTGTATATTCATACTGTGTCACAATGGGGGGAGTGGCTCTATGTCACTTAATAAGACCTAAAGCTGCTCCCTGTTCATTACAGGAACAAAAGAGCACAATGAGTAATCCTGGGGGGGTTACAACACACACACACACACACACACATACATGGATTAGTCTAATTCTGACCCAGCCACACTGAGGAGACACTCTTCCAAGAGTCCCTACCCCCCAAAACCACTCACTACAAGACTCCTGAGGCTACAGAGGGGGTGACCAGTGTATGCTCTGTCTGCATGCACATGTCTGTGTACTGTGTGTTATTAATTCTGTATTAGAGGAAGGGTTATACTTTTGTATTGTTCAGAGCAGAAGATATGACCTGTTAAATCCATCAAATCTGTCCTTACCACTATGGCCAGACGGATGTCTAATAAGGCAGATATAAATAACATGGCTATTCACGGCCTGATCCATCCAATAATTGTTACCATACCAACCACTCTCACAATCCACTCCACTCTGCTTCAGCCCATCAATGGATTGAGTCATTGGTCTGAATATGGAGTCAATAGACAGATACCTCTCTCTCTCTCACACACACACACACGCACACACTCAGTAACACTCTGTAATGTCCTCTAACTGTCCCATTTAGTGATGAGATCAACCCAGGGGGCCTGTGAAAAAACACGCAATCGAGAGAGAGATAGAGAGTAACATACTATTTTCGCAGGCAGACAGGTAGGTACTGTAGTTAGACAAGCTAGTAGGCAGACAGACAGGAAGGTAGGTAGACAGGCAGACATGCAAGCAGACAGACAGATAAGCAGACAGACAGGAAGGTAGGTAGACAGACAGGCAGGCCTGGTTAGGCTCTATCTAATAGAGTTGGCTGGGAAAGAGCATAAGGAGATCCACCTCAGCGCTTCACTCTGGGGAAGCCCTCACCTGTCTTTGTGTGTGTGTCTGTGTGGATGTTGGTAGCCTCCATGTGAATGAAGACATTGTTTGATAGCAATGAGGTGGAAGATGGGTCCCGTTGTTACGGTGAGTGAATGAGGACCCAAAAGCGAACTAACTTAAACAGAGCTTCTTTAATAACCAAACATAGGTAGGCTCAGATAGACCGGCAGATTCCGACAGGACAGGACAAGGTTACAGCAAACATGACGATAGTCTGGCTCAGGCATGAAACACAACAAACAAGAATCCGACAAGGACAGGAACAAAAACAGAGAGAGATATAGGGGACTAATCAGAGGGAAAAGGGGAACAGGTGGGAGAAGGGGTGACGAGGTAGTCAAGAGGAGACAAGGAACAGCTGGGGGAAAGCGGGGGAGAAAAGGTAACCTAATACAACCAGCAGAGGGAGACAGGGTGAAAGGAAAGGACAGAAAGACACAACATGACAATACATGACAGTACCCCCCCACTCACCGAGCGCCTCCTGGCGCACTCGAGGAGGAAACCTGGCGGCAACGGAGGAAATCCTCGATCAGCGCACGGTCCAGCACGTCCCGAGAGGGAACCCAACTCCTCTCCTCAGGACCGTACCCCTCCCAATCAACGAGGTACTGGTGACCACGGCCCCGAGGACGCATGTCCAAAATCCTGCGGACCCTGTAGATGGGTGCGCCCTCGACAAGGATGGGGGGGGGGGGGGGAAGACGAGCGGGGGCGCGAAGAACGGGCTTAATACAGGAGACATGGAAGACCGGGTGGACGCGACGAAGGTATCGCGGAAGAAGAAGTCGAACTGCGACAGGATTAATGATCCTGGATTTCTCGGGATTAATTAACCCGAGAAATACGGAACGGACCAATGAACCGCGGGGTCAACTTGCGAGAAGCCGTCTTAAGGGGAAGGTTCTGAGTGGAGAGCCAAACTCTCTGACCGCGACAATATCTAGGACTCTTAGTTCTACGCTTATTAGCAGCCCTCACAGTCTGCGTCCTATAACGGCAAAGTGCAGACCTGACCCTCTTCCAGGTGCGCTCGCAACGTTGGACAAAAGCCTGAGCGGAGGGGACGCTGGACTCGGCGAACTGAGATGAGAACAGCGGAGGCTGGTACCCGAGGCTACTCTGAAAAGGAGATAGCCCGGTCGCAGACGAAGGAAGCGAGTTGTGGGCGTATTCTGCCCAGGGGAGCTGTTCTGACCAAGACGCAGGGTTGCGAAAAGAAAGACTGCGTAAGATGCGACCAATAGTCTGATTGGCCCGTTCTGCTTGACCGTTAGACTGGGGGTGAAAGCCGGAAGAGAGACTGACGGAAGCCCCAATCAAACGGCAAAACTCCCTCCAAAATTGAGACGTGAATTGCGGACCTCTGTCCGAAACGACGTCTGACGGAAGGCCATGAATTCTGAAAACATTCTCGATGATGATTTGTGCCGTCTCTTTAGCAGAAGGAAGCTTAGCAAGGGGAATGAAATGAGCCGCCTTAGAGAACCTATCGACAACCGTAAGAATAACAGTCTTCCCCGCTGACGAAGGCAGTCCGGTGACAAAATCTAAGGCGATGTGAGACCACGGTCGAGAGGGAATGGGAAGCGGCCTGAGACGGCCGGCAGGAGGGGAGTTACCGGACTTAGTCTGCGCGCAGACCGAACAAGCAGCCACGAAACGACGCGTGTCATGCTCCCGGGTGGGCCACCAAAAACGCTGGCGAATGGAAGCAAGCGTACCCCGAACGCCAGGGTGGCCGGCTAACTTGGCAGAGTGAGCCCACTGAAGAACGGCCAGACGAGTAGGAACGGGAACGAAAAGAAGGTTCCTAGGACAAGCGCGCGGCGACGGAGTGTGAGTGAGCGCTTGCTTTACCTGCCTCTCAATTCCCCAGACAGTCAACCCGACAACACGCCCCTCAGGGAGAATCCCCTCGGGGTCAGTGGAGGCTACTGAAGAACTGAAGAGACGAGATAAAGCATCAGGCTTGGTGTTCTTAGAGCCCGGACGATAAGAAATCACGAACTCGAAACGAGCGAAAAACAGCGCCCAACGCGCCTGACGCGCATTAAGTCGTTTGGCAGAACGGATGTACTCAAGGTTCCTATGGTCAGTCCAAACGACAAAAGGAACGGTCGCCCCCTCCAACCACTGTCGCCATTCGCCTAGGGCTAACCGGATGGCGAGCAGTTCGCGGTTTCCCACATCATAGTTACGTTCCGACGGCGACAGGCGATGAGAAAAATACGCGCATGGGTGGACCTTGTCGTCAGAGAGGGAGCGCTGAGAAAGAATGGCTCCCACGCCCACCTCTGACGCGTCAACCTCGACAACGAACTGTCTAGAGACGTCAGGTGTAACAAGGATAGGAGCGGATGTAAAACGATTCTTGAGGAGATCAAAAGCTCCCTGGGCGGAAACGGACCACTTAAAGCACGTCTTGACAGAAGTAAGGGCTGTGAGAGGAGCTGCCACCTGACCGAAATTACGGATGAAACGACGATAGAAGTTCGCGAAGCCGAGAAAGCGCTGCAGCTCGACGCGTGACTTAGGGGCGGGCCAATCAATGACAGCTTGGACCTTAGCGGGATCCATCTTAATGCCTTCAGCGGAAATAACAGAACCGAGAAATGTGACGGAGGAGGCATGAAAAGTGCACTTCTCAGCCTTCACAAAAAGACAATTCTCTAAAAGGCGCTGGAGGACACGTCGAACGTGCTGAAGATGAATCTGGAGTGACGGTGAAAAAATCAGGATATCGTCAAGGTAAACGAAAACAAAGATGTTCAGCATGTCTCTCAGGACATCATTGACTAATGCCTGAAAGACAGCTGGAGCGTTAGCGAGGCCGAAAGGAAGAACCCGGTATTCAAAGTGCCCTAACGGAGTGTTAAACGCCGTCTTCCACTCGTCCCCCTCCCTGATGCGCACGAGATGGTAAGCGTTACGAAGGTCCAACTTAGTGAAAAACCTGGCTCCCTGCAGGATCTCGAAGGCTGAAGACATAAGAGGAAGCGGATAACGATTCTTAACTGTTATGTCATTCAGCCCTCGATAATCTATGCAGGGGCGCAGAGACCCGTCCTTCTTCTTGACAAAAAAAAACCCCGCTCCGGCGGGAGAGGAGGAGGGGACTATGGTACCGGCGTCAAGAGCTACAGACAAATAATCCTTGAGAGCCTTACGTTCGGGAGCCGACAGAGAGTATAGTCTACCCCGGGGGGGAGTGGTTCCCGGAAGGAGATCAATACTACAATCATACGACCGGTGTGGAGGAAGAGAGGTGGCCCTGGACCGACTGAACACCGTGCGCAGATCGTGATATTCCTCCGGCACCCCTGTCAAATCACCAGGCTCCTCCTGTGAAGAAGAGACAGAGGAAACAGGAGGGATAGCAGACATTAAACATTTCACATGACAAGAGACGTTCCAGGAGAGGATAGAATTACTAGACCAATTAATGGAAGGATTATGACAAACTAGCCAGGGATGGCCCAAAACAACAGGTGTAAAAGGTGAACGAAAAATCAAAAAAGAAATGGTTTCGCTATGATTACCAGAAACAGTGAGGGTTAAAGGTAGCGTCTCACGCTGAATCCTGGGGAGAGGACTACCATCCAGGGCGAACAAGGCCGTGGACTCCCTTAACTGTCTGAGAGGAATGTCATGTTCCCGAGCCCAGGTCTCGTCCATAAAACAGCCCTCCGCCCCAGAGTCTATTAAGGCACTGCAGGAAGCTGACGAACCGGTCCAGCGTAGATGGACCGACAAGGTAGTGCAGGATCTTGAAGGAGAGACAGGAGTAGTAGCGCTCACCAGTAGCCCTCCGCTTACTGATGAGCTCTGGCTTTTACTGGACATGAAGTGACAAAATGACCAGCAGAACCGCAATAGAGACAGAGGCGGTTGGTGATTCTCCGTTCCCTCTCCTTAGTCGAGATGCGGATACCTCCCAGCTGCATAGGCTCAGCTCCCGAGCCGGCAGAGGAAGATGGTAGTGATGCGGAGAGGGGGGCAACGGAGAACGCAAGCTCCTTTCCACGAGCTCGTGACGAAGATCAACCCGTCGCTCAATGCGAATAGCGAGTTCAATCAGGGAATCCACGCTGGAAGGGACCTCCCGGGAGAGAATCTCATCCTTTACCTCTGCGCGGAGACCCTCCAGAAAACGAGCGAGCAAAGCCGGCTCGTTCCAGCCACTGGAGGCAGCAAGAGTGCGAAACTCAATAGAGTAGTCTGTTATGGATCGATTACCTTGACATAGGGAAGACAGGGCCCTGGAAGCCTCCTCCCCAAAAACAGATCGATCAAAAACCCGTATCATCTCCTCCTTAAAGTCCTGATACTGGTTAGTACACTCAGCCCTTGCCTCCCAGATTGCCGTGCCCCACTCACGAGCCCGTCCAATAAGGAGAGATATGACGTAGGCGACACGAGCAGTGCTCCTGGAGTAAGTGTTGGGCTGGAGAGAAAACACAATATCACACTGGGTGAGGAACGAGCGGCATTCAGTGGGCTCCCCAGAGTAACACGGCGGGTTATTGATTCTGGGCTCCGGAGATTCGAAAGCCCTGGAAGTGGCCGGTGGATCGAGGCGGAGATGGTGAACCTGTTCTGTGAGGTTGGAGACTTGGGTGGCCAGGGTCTCAACGGCATGTCGAGCAGCAGACAATTCCTGCTCGTGTCTGCCTAGCATCGCTCCCTGGATCTCGACGGCTGAGTGGAGAGGATCCGAAGTCGCTGGGTCCATTCTTGGTCGGATTCTTCTGTTACGGTGAGTGAATGAGGACCCAAAAGCGAACTAACTTAAACAGAGCTTCTTTAATAACCAAACATAGGTAGGCTCAGATAGACCGGCAGATTCCGACAGGACAGGACAAGGTTACAGCAAACATGACGATAGTCTGGCTCAGGCATGAAACACAACAAACAAGAATCCGACAAGGACAGGAACAAAAACAGAGAGAGATATAGGGGACTAATCAGAGGGAAAAGGGGAACAGGTGGGAGAAGGGGTGACGAGGTAGTCAAGAGGAGACAAGGAACAGCTGGGGGAAAGCGGGGGAGAAAAGGTAACCTAATACGACCAGCAGAGGGAGACAGGGTGAAAGGAAAGGACAGAAAGACACAACATGACAATACATGACACCCGTGCCTCAAAACTAGGAAGGAAGAGGGGGAGGAGGGAAGGAGCGAGGAGAGCGGCTAAAAGTAGGTCGGGTGCTGAGGGGAGATAGGGAGGATTGGAGGAATAGAAAAGGACTAGAAAAAGGATAGTACAGATTGAGCACATAAGCAGTACTCATATAGGAAGGAGAGAATGAAACAGAGTCTGTGGACAAAACACGAGGAGGGAGACAGAACAAAACGGTATGATATACAGGTACTATACATGTATGTATTTATTTCATTGGGTCAAATACACAACACCAAAAAATCTATTCCAACAGTCAGTCGTCTTTAGATGAGACTGTTAGACCACTGTCTCTTAGCTCTCATATCCTATTGGACACATGGTCCTTGACTCCATGTGGAACAGGGTTAGTTGTATACTGCCATATGTTGTATACTGCCAGGCCAAACTCTACTGGAGGTGTGTGTGTGTGACTGAGTGAGTGAGTGTGTGTGTGTGTTGAGAACATTAGCAATGCTGAGATAATTATCTAAATCTATATGCATGCTTTATCCTATTCATTCCACTGATCAGCAGATCTACTCACACACACACACACACACACACACACACACACACACACACACACACACACACACACACACACACACACACACACAGAGACACACAGACAGACACACAGACACACATGCAATGGGGGAAAAACACTACACAACTGAGTCTTCTCATCTGAGTGGGATTTGAGGGGATCAGTTTTTATACTTAGTGTTTACTTCTGAACACATACACACATGTTATTATGTAAGTTCTGTATAGGTCACACATTCATAAGCAAACACAAGCTCATCTGTCTAACGTACTATTGAAATCTCACACAAACACAAACACGTACACACACCCACACACACACAACCACACACACAACCACACACAGTAGTGCAGCACAAGTCAGTCTCTCTCTATGTCTCACTTTGATGGGAGGAACTAATCTGGGGGCGTGAACAAAGATGAATAAATAAAGGACAGAAAAGAAGAGAGGGAGCCATGGTGCTGATCGGGTGGGGAGGGGGAGGGAGAGAGGGAGGAGGAGAGACATGGGCAGTCCGCCAACTCTGACGAAAGCTGCTTAGCCCAACCAGTTGCCATGGATACAGTCAGGAGTAGCACCCGGCGTGTGTGTGTTTGAGAGAGAGAAAGAGACAGAGAGAGAGAGAGAGAGAGAGGGAAAACCAACAGGCAAGCATCAGATAGAACCAGTGAGGAAGCGAGAGAGTACCAGGCTGCAGGATAGAGAGAGAGTGTGAGTGAGAGAGAGAGAGCGGAACAGAGGGAAACAGCAGGAGAAATAGAGTGATAGAGATAGCTAGAAGATGGAGGTGCAGTCAGAATGCGTGGAACCTCCTCCACCTCCTCCTTCTGTTCCCCCATGCGACCCCCAACCGCCAGGGAAGATCAACAAAGCAGCCTTAAAGCTGTTTGGAAAACGACGCTCCAGCTCCGGAATGGCCAGATTCTTCTCCTTCAGGAACAAAGAGGCCAATGGGAATGGGAATTCCGAGAATGGGAATTCTGTGAATGGGAATTCTGTGGGGGCGGCTAATGAGCTCATCAGGAGTAAAACGCATGATGGACTAACAAGCTCGGAGACAGATGGACAGAGAGGGGAGGAGTCTGGAATATCAGAGGCGGGACAGGTGAGGTCTCTCAGCAAATCACTGAGCTTCTTTTCGCTGCTCAGACGAGGAAGTGTGAGAGCTAATGAGAATACAGGGTTTGGAAGCAGGGGGAGGGGTTTAAAAGGCTTCTTTAGTAGTATAAGGTGGCGGCGGAAGGAGAGAGTGATGGAGGGAGAGGTGGGGGTAACTGAGGGGAGGGAGGTGAGAGAGGGAGATGTGATTCTAAAGGAGGAAGTGAAAGACGTCACTCTGACCCTTGAACCCCAGCCCCGCTCACCACAGGAGGATAATGGGAGCTTGGAAGCTGAGCTAAACACAGAATCAGCGAGAACTTCTCCCGCAGACAACGCCACAACACCACTCACGCACTCTACTGCCATGACGACAAACCTGTCAGAATTCCCCTATACACCATCCCCTTCCCCTCTTCACTCTGCCTTTCACTCAAGAACCAAAACGTCAATTTCCTCAGCAACGGCCACCCCCCCTCTGGATCGGTGTGACCCCACCTCTGAACCCTCAGTGGACCGGCTCTGTTCACTCCTCTTCACTGACGTCACCTCGCTCAAGAGCTTTGATTCGCTGACAGGATGCGGTGATATCATCGCAGACGCAGAGGAGGAGGTGGCAGGAAACGTGGGAGGAGGAAATGGAGGAGGAGGAAGTGTCACCAGTAGTAGCAGTAGCAGTGGGGGAGGGGTAGTACGCAGCTCCCCAGCTAAATCCTCCATTACTAACCATGCCACCCCTTCCAGCATTACCCCTACCCCCACTTCCACCCCTGCCCCCCTCCCAGCCAGGGCACGGCTGATGCCCTCCCACTCTGCCCCGATTCAGCAGCCCTCTGGCAGCGGCGTGGTGGCCTACATGGGGGGTGGCGAGGAGATGGCCAGCCCTGACGGGGTGGACGACGCAGACATGCAGGGGCTCTGGCACATGCTCCCCTCTGGGGGAGAGAACTCCCCCGCCCTCCCCCGACCCAGCTCTCACCCGGCTCCCCCCAGGGGTACAGAGCGGAAACCCCCCCAGGTCAAGTCTCTGGGACTCAGCAAGATCCCTTTAGTGGGGGGAGGAAGGATGAGTAAACTCCCCACTCATGCTGCCCGTCAAACCTCTTTGCCCAATGAGAAGGACACTAAGGAGGAGGTCCAGCCCCAACAGGATGTCCCGGCCCTTAGAGACGAGGGCTATTGGGATACGCCCTCGGCAACCCCCACGGCAACGCCTGACGACGGCTTCCTGCGGAACCAGAGGATTGGTTTATCGCGTGACAGCTGCTCTGGCGACGCGCTGTACGACCTCTACAATGAGGAATTGGACAGATCTGATGAAGAGGAAGAGGAGGAGGAAGAAGATCTGACAAGTACTCCTTCCCTCTCCACTGACGACTACAAACGCAGCGCTCCCTCCCAGACTACTCCTCCTTCCTCTTCCTCCTCTTCATCTTTTCGCTCAATGAAGGGAAGCACTAGCCTTCCCCGCGAGTCCAAAATCCCTCTTAGTGTCAGACAGAACACACCCCCTCACTCGGTGAGCCAATCAGCTCTTTCCACTGTCCTCACAGCCACTCCTCCCTCTGACACACCCACCCAAGCTCCTCCCCCAGCCCGGACCAGGATCCCTGTCTCCAAGGTGCCAGTCCGTCGCCCTGGGAACAAGCCCGGCAACGCTACACGAGGGCCAGCCCCCAGGAAGTAAGTCTGGACGAGGCAGCCATGGACTTTGATGTCTTTGGTTAGAACTAGACAACATCACTGGACTAGTGTGTATGACATTGCCGGACTGGTGTATTGTGAAATGCATCAGACAATGATAAAGACTTGAAAGAGAGTGATATGAGCTCTAATCAACACTTCCATTGGTTCTGGTGGGTCACGCCCCCAAAAGTTAAAGTTAAAAAGAAAGAATCTACATCACTGGACTTGTGTGTGCAGCATCACTGAAATTATGTGTATGGGACACTTTTAAAGACTTCAAGTGGGTGAGGGGAGGGCATTTCGAAGTTTGGGATCCACATTTTCGACAACTCTCAGCGCTTTTGAATATGTAAACAATGGTCACAGAATTCAACTGCACTGCACACCACTAGGAATGACTAGAGAAGCTTTTCTTCTTCTCTTCAAGTCCTTGTTTCTGAAACACAGATTTTTACATGATACCACGTGTTTAATCTAATGAAACAGTTTGTAATAATCTAATTGTTAACTAATTACCTCCTAATCCCAGACTACATTCACAGTCTCAATCCTCCTCTACATCATGCCATTTAGCAGGCGCTTTTATCCAAAGCGATGTGTGCAATTATTTCTACGTATGGGTGGTCCCGGGAATCAAACACACTATGCTCTACCAGCTGAGCTACAGAGGAGGAATACAGGACTATTAAAGGCCCAGTGCACTACTTTTGTGATTAGAAAAAAACTATTTTTGTAATTTTCTTCAGCACCCCTACTTCCCGTGGCAACGTGGGGTGTACTGTTGACTGTTCTTCTCCCAGTTCTAAAGTACCAGTGGATAACAGTGGTGACAACATTGCTAAAAACAATCAGAAAGCGTTTATTAATGTATTTTTACTAAGGTGTACATGGAGATCACCGGATACAATACCTCACCTTGCCAGTGAACATAACCAAGAAACAACATCACAAAACTTAATCGTCCTAAGTGAATGACAAACACACACATTCTCCTCTGGACCATATGTGCTCCACCACTCGAACGAGCAACTACTGTACTATGATGACCTCACACTGGAGAAACAGCAGCAGGTTCAATCTCTCTGGAATTAACAACTATAACAAACCAACCAATAAAAAAACAGAATAAGTAACGCAATTGTGAGACAGCATTGAAGGATGTTCCTCTACTGACTGAACAACGACCACTGAACACTCCTCTCTTGCTGCATGAGGTGCCTGGAACACAAGGCACTAGGTTCAGGGAACACAGTCTACACTAAGGACACACACACACCACGTCAAGGACTCTCTTTCACACACACACACACACACACACACACACACACACACACACACACACACATCAAGGATGACTTTCTTCTCTACCAGGACACATTAATACAATGCTTTTTTCTACTGAGTAATTTGTTCTTCACTGGTTTTCATAGTCTTTTTATAAGATAATGTTTCATGAGACACCGCAAACAACCTTCACTGCGAACACCCCCCCCCCCCCTACTGGGCACAAACTGGTTGAATCAACAGTGTTTCAACGTAATTTGTCAATGTATTGTGACGTGGAATCTACATGGAAAATATCAACCTGTTGTTTTGAAGGTGAAATTTCAACCAGAGAATAATGGCATCAGGGTAACCAAATTTCAACATAGAAAATCATATATAATAATCCAGCATATCAGTTATTAATTTGCAGACAAACTGGAATTAAAGCCAGAGTAAGTCAGTGGCACAGATGGAACTATCCAAGCAGACGATAAATATCTTTCAAATGTCGATATTTGGTTGCGTTGACAAAAAAATGAACACAATTCAATATCCCTTTTGAAATACAAATAAATAGCCGATTAACTTGTTAACAAATGATATGTTGGATTCATGTCTCCAACTCAACCAAAAATAGAAGTTAAAGAATAGGTTTAAGCCAGTGGCTCTGATGGAACTATCCAATAAGTAGATACATCGCCTTTTAATGTTGATATTTGGTTGCGTTGTCAACCAAACACAATTCCATATTATTTTTGTATGCAGTAAATCTTTCAAACTAATTTAACATTTAACCTTAAAATGAGTAACACATCCATGGCCACATTTTGAGGTTACTGTTAACTATACATTTCTTATGTAATCATATACAGTGTGCATGTTCAAGATAGCATCATAGGTCATTGCAGGTCTGTGGAGATCTTTACGGTCGCTGTAATAATCTGCGCAGAATCTCAAACGGCATTGATCACTTGCATCATGTACTTTTAATGTCATCTCAACTTTAATCCAGGTCACTTGGTTGTGTGCTACCAGATGAAGCACAGTGATAACACATGAATCTGTTTTATAAATAAACAAAATATCTGACATTGTATTCCCATTTGAACTGCTGTGCTTTTAAATGGTTGAAAGTACAGTGATAGGCGTTTGACATCTAAACCAAAAATCAGACATAGTTTTCCCATTGGAATTTGATCGTGGTTGTAGATGGTTGAAAGCATATTGATGACACATTGGAAATTCAACTAACGTTTGGCTGTCTTTTTGAGTTGAATATAGGTTGTAATCTCATTGATCAACGTCTCAACCAAATATGACACAATTATCCATGTTGAAATGACCTGGTGTGCCCAATGGGCAGGTTCTTAGCTGACCTTTGTGGACCATTGTTTCTGATATCTGAAGGAGGAAGGGGTTGGAGGCCAAAGTTAATACCTGTGGCTTGCATTCAGGAGTACACCTCATCCCCATCCCCAAATCATGGACACACACTCCTTTTCTCTCATCCTGCTGGTGATCACTGTTCCTCTATATGCCATCAGGAGTGACAGACCTGCAGAAAATGAGCATGACGTTGTCCTTAACCCTATGTCTACCTACCTGTCTGTCGGTCTGTCTATCCATCTGTCGGTCTGTTCCTGAGTTTTGGAAGTGGGTATAAGGGATGTTGATTGGACCCACTAGCTTGGGGGGCGGTTCGGAGAAATCCTAACAGACAGTCGAAGAGAGGAGAGTGTAAAGGTGGAGCGCAGTTTTAAAAATAGTCTGGATGTTTTTCTATGTTTTGGTTTCCTTTTCTCTGTTCACCACCTTATTCTTAATCTGGGCAACAAGTTGCATTACAGTGGAAAGCATTATCCATCATTTTTACTGTTTTATCTTCCTGTCTGTCTTTCTTTCTCTCTGTTAACGGTGTGAATGTCTTTGTTTTCTTTCCTGTTTATATATTTAACGATTAAAACCCTGTGTTTGTGCTAATAGAGTGGACTCTGGCTCAGTGTTAGCATCCATTTGTCACCTGCACATACACACACATACACACACACAAACAAACACACATACACACACCACGTGTAGGGCATGGTTGTTCAGCTGGTGGGTGATATGGATGAAGCTTTGTGGTTCAACCCCCTACCCCCACTGTTTAAATCCCTAGGAGGATGAGGGGTGGGGGAGGGAGGCTGTTGTTGTTTTAGTGTGTGGCTCAGAGAGCTGTCTGGTTCATTTCAAGAGATGGAGATACAATTCCCCATGCTTGTTCGTTAAAATAAATCAATGTTGAGTATTGATTGTTAGAATGTATGGTGGGGAGAGACAGACTGAATCTGGAACACAAAGAAATGTGCTGGATTCAGGCAATCTGGCAATATGGAACTGTGTGTGTGTGTGTGTGTGTGTGTGTGTGTGTGTGTGTGTGTGTGCATGCATTTGTAAGGAAGGGGGATTTGGTGCAGTGCGAATCCCCTTTGTAATGGTGCAGCAAAAATAAGTCTCTCCTTCTCTCACCCCCCCATCTGTCTTCCCTCTCTCTCCCTGCAGAGTGCAGTTTATGTAAAAGCATTACGTAACACCATAACACTCTAATGGCAACAGCACACCAGATCAAAGCTGCTCATGATGACAGAGATAGGGGTGTGTGTACACTATCAGTGTGAAGTGGGAGCCTGCTTTTTGTGTGAAGTGTCTGCCTGTTTGTGTGTGTGTGTGTGTGTGTGTGTGTGTATAAGGGTTTGTTTAGGGTGGACTCTAAATGTCGAATGATGCTCGAAAAGGTCTAGCATCAAGAGCCTGTCTGTAGTCACAGTGTGCATGTTTGTTTGAGAACCTGCATAATTTAGAAGAATGAATTCAGGTGAGATTGTACTACTAAAATATTATGATTATGGTGATGAGGTGATGATGATGATATACAGTTCTACACCCTTAGCAATAAGGTGCTATCTAGAACCTAAAATGGTTCTTTAGAAGAATGCTTTTTGGTTCCAGGTAGAACCCTTTTGGGTTCCATGCAGGACCCTTTCCACAGAGAGTTCTAAATGGAACCCAAAAGGGTCCTACGTAGAACCAAAAAGGGTTATTCTACGTGGAGAGCCGAAGAACCCTTATGTGTGTGATATACTAGATAATGTACTCTTTTTCAGAAACTCAAGAGTTAACAATGATTGTAGTTCTCTCCTCCCGTCATCTGTTCTTCCCTCTCTTTTCCTTCTCTATCTGTTTTTTTCTCCATCATTTAATCTCCATGGGTAACTGGCCTTGATTGTAGAAAATCTCACCACTGATTTTCACCTGAGTGTATGCGTGTGTGTGTGCCAGAAAGTGGATGCATGTGTGAATGTGTGATTGAAGCCCATTCAAAAAGCTGCACCCCACATTTCGCCCCACCACAGATGTTTCCTTGGCAACCCCACTAGGTCATCCAATAAGAAGAAGGTGCTGGGCAAGGAGAGGAGGGGGGGGGGGGGGGGGGACTGAGAAACCAGATTGGAGTCAGACTGGTGCAGTGACACACACACACTCACACACAAACACACACACACACGCACACACACACACCAACAAACTGAACATTCATGGCATGAACATGTGGTTTTGAAGCAAGCCTGTTTTGTTCAATAGAACTCTCACCTTTAACACATTATATCCATGTGTCAATCTCACCTCAATGGTCTCCGGCTCTCTCTCTCCGATCTCCCCCCAATGCAAGATGATGCCACTTCCTGTTCAGAGAAGTGGTTACGTAATGGTTCCTCTTTTCAATATCATATGCACCTCCTCAGCTTCTGCCACTCTGTGTGTGTGCAGTGTGAGTGTGTGTGTGGGAGAGAGAGAGAGAGAAAGAGACAGAAAGAGGAGGGGGCGGGGGCTGGAGAGTGAGACATGAAGAGGGATGGGATAGAGATGAATATATATTACAAGAGATATATGGTCAATAATGTTTCAGCTCTGAGTGGATAGAACATTCAGGCTGGAGACCCGGGCTCATTCTCAAAAGTCTTTCCTTGATTCCTCGTGTTGCCTCTCCTCGTCTCCTTTGTAACACACATTGGAGGAGAGGATCTGAGAGAAGAGTGGAAGGAAGTGTAACAGTACAACTTTAGTCCGTCCCCGGGCTCCAACCAGGGACCCTCTGCACACAGACAACAGTCCCCCACGAAGCATCGTTACCCATCGCTCCACAGAAGCCGCGGCCCTTGCAGAGGGGAACAACTACTTCAAGGTCTCAGAGCGAGTGACGTCACCGATCGAAACACTATTAGCACGCACCACCGCTAACTAGCTAGCCATTTCACATTGGTTACATAAGGAACATAGAAAATACTTTTGAGGAAGGCCGAAGCTCTCACTGACCCGAGTTTTCACATCTCCCATGAAGACAGAGATGTCTGACAATTCTTTTCCAATTGACTAAAACAACACTGCTGAGAAATACCTGTCAGGCCTCATATCTCTGACATCCAGCCCTGCCCTGCCCCCCCCCCCCCTCCAAAATGAACCTCCCACCCTCTCTGTGTTTTGAGGGGGGCTTAGGAGGTGATGTAGGCCGCTACGCTCACACACTCTTTATACAATATATGTTGTGAAATCTGCCCTCCTGCCCCATCCCTCAGGAAAAACAGAAACATGTAAGTATAGCATCCTGTAACTGTAATCTGGTACGTTACCAGCTACAATACTGTAATCAGAGTACAGATACTTTTGGATTACTTTCAAATTCAGAACAGATGTTTGCAAAAAAACAACATTATGACACTGTTCTGTTTTCTCAATGACATTCAATTCAGCATTTAAAAAAGGTGCAAGTTGAAGTTTGTTCGACCTGAGGGAGTCTTACCACAAGTCAGAGACCACTATGATGACACACCAAATGCATTTAGCGGATCCTTTTAATCTTCTTCTAATGCCTCTTAAAGGGACATTTCACCATGTTTCAACTTCATATTCATCATCTCCAGCACCACCCCAACATCAACATTGTGAAAAAGATGTTTCTATGTTTTGTAGGAGGATAAGTGTTTCCAATGTCATCATCAACCAATTAGTAGGCAATGCCTACTCATAAATTGATTAAAATCACATGATGCACAGCGATGGTGTCATTGGAAATACATGTACCTATTCTTTTTTTAAATGGACTATTAACATTTCCTTTAAGGGTAATGTAGTCCAAAAGTAATCAGATTACGTTACTACATTTGGGTAATCTAAAAGTTATGTTACTGATTACAATGTTGGACAGGTAATTAATAACTAACAGATTACGTTTAGAAAGTAATTTACTCAACCCTGGATGTGCACCATGAAGTTTATGGTTAGTTATAAACAAAATACTTATATATCGCTGGTACAACGCTTCAGACAGCACACATAATGAAGTTTGTTAAGAATGACCAATGAAGAATAGATTTTGGGTCAGTTTCAGCTCATATAAGATAAGACCTCAGTGTAACCCCTGTGTAGCCCACGCACAATGTGCCTCTAGACCTGTCTCTGGAGAGTGGAGTCAGAACCAGTCTGAATCCAGGACAAGATCACCCTCTAGTGGTTCTGACACAACACTGCTGCTTCTGAGCACAGATGACAAATGCACCATCAGCTTTAACTAGCTGGGCATGTGCAGCTGTTGTTGCATATTGCCTGCCAGTCCCCAGGATTCTGCGATCGCATAATTCAAAGCAAACTCAACTAATCAGCGCATATTATGCGAGACTCGCAATTTTGACCAGTTCCCGCACTTTTAGCGCATAAAAGGGTCCAATCAAAAGCGGGTTCGTAATTTTGACCAATTACTGCACTGTTACGGTGGGAAATGTCCCAATCCAACCACACGTCAACAAAGGTTTTCCGCTGGCCTGTCAGCGTATTCACGTGCGAAGATGATGGGTGGTTGTTGATGGCTGACAGGGCAGTACAATGAACGGAAATCAATCTAATTTGCCAACCAAAATAACAGCTAACTACAGTGCGAAACAATTTCGAAATGTTTTTGGAAACTAGAGAATGTTGGCAATCAACAGTCACTTCAAATCAACAAAGCATATTTGAATGTCAGAACAGTTCCCATAGCAGCGGCAAATCGCCATGACTGAAGTGGTAGCAGGGAAGACTGACAAGCCCTGAAAGAATCAAGGTGAGTGGCGTTTTACTCCGCTAACCTTGGCTTTAGTAGGGTGGTCGGCACTCTGCTCTCCCCAGTCTGTCTATGGAGAGCACTGCTCAAAGCACTGAGTGCAATTTGTCAGCATTGCCGTTTTAAACTCTCTGTAAAACGTAATATGGATCACCAAAGCACAATATTTCTGGATTTAAAAAAAATGTAATCAACTACAACTCTATTTTTACGTGTATTGTTTATTTTTTTAAAGAGAGAGAGTAGGAATGGGAGGTGCATCTCGTGCTGATAGCAAGCACCAAGCCTGATGGAGAGGTGTGTGTGTGTGAGAGAGAGAGAGAGAGTGAATATGTGAGTGGATTATGAGAGCTTTTTGTTTAGGAAAATAAACAGAATTTAGCACTTCAGATGTTTCTAATAGTTTTTGTATTTATAATGTATTCTGCTGAAACTCGTCCAACAACTGAGCACATGACTTTTATTGCTTTATATGAAATGAACGTGTGGAAAAAAACCATCTCAAAATGTATCGCAGAATTTCAGAGAAGCTACCGCAAAATCAAGCAGTTTTGGCTGCAGAAATCACCATTTTTTTAAAAGAAATCCTGGAGGGACTGAACACTTAAGACACACCCTCGTCCACTTACCCTTACATTATGCCGTTGGGGAAATCCCCGTCGCCATCTTGGAGGGTGGTCCAACTGTTTAGCCAAGCAAGGGAAGTTTGCAACATAAGCCCCTCAGCCTTCATTTTTGAGAGTGTACAATTTATGTTCACTCCAAGGGCCTGAAACTCCCCATAATTCAATTTGACGATTGTACATCCGCTAAGTCAGCGAAAACTTCAACATCAATGGAGAAGTCAACATAAGTGTAAGTAAAAACGAATGCAAATAAATTACTTTTTACATAGTAACAACATTTGTTTGGTTATCTTTTGGAAGTTGTAGAAATAAATCATTTCCCTTCAGAAGTTCCAGCTAGGCAGCTAATTCATTTTCTAGCTATCATACAGTAGGTTTTTTTATTTAATAGAAGTAGACATGCACTCAATTGAATGTAGCACATAAAGCACCCACAAGCCACCGGTGGCTGAAACACAATCATCTTGGGATGAACGAGTGATTCATTTACGACCAAGGGTGGTTCATTTAAAAATCATTCCTTCCTCGCTTGCCCTGGAAGTGTATACTCGTCAGACGTCATGATTCGTCATCAGAAGTGTCCACTTAAGACACACCCTATCCCCTCAGCCCTCAAATTAAGTGTTGGACTGCGGCCATTGTTTAACGTTGGACCACTGCATGTCACATGACCACATTTGAGGCGCAGCCTGTGAACTTCAGTCCGGGAGATCCCACCTTTTTTAATACATCTACCACATTTTGGAGGAAGGAAATAAGACAGCCAGTGTAGATAATTACCAGTAATTACCACGAACCGGCTCATAGCTCGTAACAAAAAGGGAGACAACGCAGAGACCAAGGAATAACAAAAATGTATTTATTAACTAAAGTAACTATATACAATCAACAATGGTGTGTGTAGTCAGTAATCAGTAGTGTGAGGTGTTGAGGTGCCAAAACAAACAAGCCACAAAATGCCACAAAAAAATTAGTCTGCGTGGAGAGTCTCCTCAATGAATCAGGGAAAGGTATGTATCCCCGGGACATACCCGAGCCCAGGTGTGTCCCATTTCGCTGACCACCCTCCCGGCTCCGCCCACCCAAACAAAAATAAAATACTGCGTATGTTAACGCAGGGTAGCCTAGTGGCTAGAGCATTGGACTAGTAACCAGAAGGTTGCAAGTTCAAATCCCTGAGCTGACAAGGTACAAATATGTTGTTCTGCCCCTGAACAGGCAGTTAACCCACTGTTCCTAGGCCGTAATTGAAAATAAGAATTTGTTCTTAACTGACTTGCCTAGTTAAATAAAGGTAAAATAAAAAATGCTACCCCACTGCCCCAGCCATCCGCATCCTCTGCAACCTTTGCTCACAGGAAGCAACCTTTGAGAGAAAAGAGGACAACAGGGAACAGAAAACAGGAACAAGACAACACAAAATAAACAGTGGCCAGTCACATGGACGACATACAACCTCAGGGACCACGCGTATGAGAAAGCACATCCGCCGATCAATAGGACCAGACGTGTTCAGGAACAGGGCGCACGAGAGAACGCGTCTGCATCTACATGCTTCACATTGAGATGGAATGCCTGTAAAAACAAACCATCTGGTTAGGACACATCATAGACCTCAAGAAGGTGAGAGGGTTATGGTCGGTATAGACCACAATAGGTACTACACCCGACATACACCTCAGTGTATGTAGCGCTTCTCTTTCCACCACAGAGTAGTTCAACTGACAATGGTTAAACTTCTTGGAAGATAAACTAAACAGGCCTCTCAACACCGGACACGTCTGCTTGCAGCAGGACTGCACCTGCATCCACCTGCAAGGTGAATGACAAGTCCAGGGGAGGAGCAGCCAGCACGGGAGCTGAGGTAAGCAACCTCTTTGCATCTTGAGAAGCCTGATAGGAGACCAGACGTACACCGCATGAACTTTCAGCAAATCTGTCAGGGGAGTGACTACGGTAGAGAAGTTCCTACAGAACCAATCATAATGCAACAAAATACTATCCACCAAAATGTCTAGGAACCAACCTTATGATCCCAGACGAGCCCCACGAACCAGCTCGTAGCCCATAACACAGAGGGAGACGACGCAGAGATCAAGGAATAACCAAATATATGAACTAAATTACTACATACAATTAACAATGGCGTGTGAGTAGTTGTGTGCGTAGATGGTGATAATGAGGAGAGGTGCCAAAACAAACAAGCCACAACCAAAAATACAGTGTGTGTCTGTGTGAAGAGAGTCTCCTCAATGAATGGGGGAAAGATGTATTTATAATTTCGCTGACGTCCCTCCCGGCTCCGCCCACTGACATCCTATTAAGGTAAACAAGAGCAAAAAGAGAGAATTTGGCAGACAGAGTGGGAGGGTCATCATATTGCACACTAGCTGATACAATATACAGGGAAGTTGCTATTGTTCTGGGCTAATGTGATGGTCCATTAGCCATTACCAGATGGGTACTGTTTGGTGTAACACAGAGAATTTTAGACCAAACTTAACTTGGCGATACAATCTTTGTTCTCAATTCAAAACATGTATCTTCTAAAATGTCCGTGTCCAGTTGCTGGTGATTCGTTTGAAATTAGAGCCATGGCTACATGGAACATTTTCTATGTAGTACTGTGTGCCTCCCTTAGTCTGTTCTGGACTTTAAGTTTGTGAAGAGACCTGGCGGCATGTCTTGTGGGGTATGCATTAGAGGTCGACCGATTAATCGGAATGTCCGATTAATTAGGGCCGATTTCAAGATTTCCTAACAATTGGTAATCGGCATTTTGGACACCGATTGTGGACGATAAATTTGAAAAAATCATTTATTTTTTTTAATTTTTTTTTTGGACCTTTTATTTAACTTGGCAAGTCAGTTAAGAACACATTCTTATTTTCAATGACTGCCTAGGAACGGTGGGTTAACTGCTTTGTTCAGGGGCAGAACGACAGATATTTATTTACCTTGTCAGCTCGGGTATTCGATCTCGCAACCTTCCGGTTACTAGGCCAACGCTCTAACCACCTGCCTTACATTGCACTCCATGAGGAGACTGCGTGGCAGGCTGACTACCTGTTAAGCGAGTGCAGCAAGGAGCCAAGGTAAGTTGCTAGCTAGCATTAAACACATCTTATAAAAAACAATCAATCTTAACATAATCACTAGTTAACTACACATGGTTGATGATATTACTAGTTTATCTAGCGTGTCCTGCGTTGCATATAATCGATGTGGTGCCTGTTAATTTCTCATCGAATCACAGCCTACTTCGCCAAACGGGCGATTTAACAAGCACATTTGCAAAAAAAGCACTGTCGTTGCACCAATGTACCTAACCATAAACATCAATGCCTTTCTTTAAAATCAATACACAAGTATATATTTTTAAACCTGCATATTTAGTTAATATTGCCTGCTAACATGACTTTCTTTTAACTAGGGAAATTGTGTCACTTCTCTTGGGTTCCGTGCAAGCGGAGTCAGGGTATATGCAGCCGTTTCGGCTGCCTAGCTTGTTGAGAACTGTGTGAAGACCATTTATTCCTAACAAAGATCGTAATTAATTTGCCAGAATTGTACATAATTATGACATAACATTGAAGGTTGTACAATGTACCAGCAATATTTAGACTTATGGATGCCACCCGTTAGATAAAATATGGTACGGTTCCGTATTTCACTGAAAGAATAAACGTTTTGTTTTCGAAATGATAGTTTCTGGATTTGACCATATTAATGACCTAAGGGTCGTATTTCTGTGTGTTATTATGTTATAATTAAGTCTATGATTTGATAGAGCAGTCTGACTGAGCGGTGGTAGGCAGAAGCAGGCTCGTAAGCATTCATTCAAACAGCACTTTCGTGCGTTTGCCAGCAGCTCTTCGTTATGCTTCAAGCATTGAGCTGTTTATGACTTTTATGACTCAACTCCTGAGATGAGGCTGGTGTAACCGATGTGAAATGGCTAGCTAGTTAGCGGGGTACGCGCTAATAGTGTTTCAATTGGTGACCCCACTCTCTCTGAGACCTTGAAGTAGTTGTTCCCCTTGCTCTGCAAGGGCCGCGGCATTTGTGGAGCAATGGGTAACGATGCTTCGAGGATGGCTGTTTTCAATGTGTTCCTGGTTCGAGCACAGGTAGGGGCAAGGATAGGGATGGAAGCTATACTGTTACACTGGCAATACTATAGTGCCTTAAAGAACATCCAATAGTCAAAGGTATATGAAATACAAATGGTATAGAGAGAAACAGTCCTATAATAACTACAACCTAAAACTTCTTACCTGGGAATATTGAAGACTCATGTTAAAAGGAACCACCAGCTTTCATATGTTCTCATGTTCTGAGCAAGGAACTTAAACGTTAGCTTTTTTATTTGGCACATATTGCACTTTTTCTTCTCAAACACTTTGTTTTTGCATTATTTAAAGCAAATTGAACATGTTTCATTATTTATTTGAGGCTAAATTGATTTTATTGATGTATTAAGTTAAAATTAAAGTGTTCATTCAGGATTGTTGTAATTTTCATTATTACAAATAAATAAATAAATAACATTCGTCCGATTAATCGGTATCGGATTGTTTTGGTCCTCCAATAATCGGTATCGGATTGTTTTGGTCCTCCAATAATTGGTATCGGATTGTTTTGGTCCTCCAATAATCAGTATCGGATTGTTTTGGTCCTCCAATAATCGGTATCGGATTGTTTTGGTCCTCCAATAATCAGTATCGGATTGTTTTGGTCCTCCAATAATCGGTATCGGATTGTTTTGGTCCTCCAATAATCGGTATCGGATTGTTTTGGTCCTCCAATAATCAGTATCGGATTGTTTTGGTCCTCCAATAATCAGTATCGGATTGTTTTGGTCCTCCAATAATCAGTATCGGATTGTTTTGGTCCTCCAATAATCGGTATCGGATTGTTTTGGTCCTCCAATAATCGGTATCGGATTGTTTTGGTCCTCCAATAATCAGTATCGGATTGTTTTGGTCCTCCAATAATTGGTATCGGATTGTTTTGGTCCTCCAATAATTGGTATCGGATTGTTTTGGTCCTCCAATAATCGGTATCGGATTGTTTTGGTCCTCCAATAATTGGTATCGGATTGTTTTGGTCCTCCAATAATCAGTATCGGATTGTTTTGGTCCTCCAATAATTGGTATCGGATTGTTTTGGTCCTCCAATAATCAGTATCGGATTGTTTTGGTCCTCCAATAATTGGTATCGGATTGTTTTGGTCCTCCAATAATTGGTATCGGATTGTTTTGGTCCTCCAATAATCGGTATCGGATTGTTTTGGTCCTCCAATAATTGGTATCGGATTGTTTTGGTCCTCCAATAATTGGTATCGGATTGTTTTGGTCCTCCAATAATCAGTATCGGATTGTTTTGGTCCTCCAATAATCGGTATCGGATTGTTTTGGTCCTCCAATAATCAGTATCGGATTGTTTTGGTCCTCCAATAATTGGTATCGGATTGTTTTGGTCCTACAATAATCGGTATTGGCGTTGAAAAATCATAATCGGTCGACCTCTAGTATGCATGAGTGTCCGAGCTGTGTGCTGGTAGTTTAAACAGACAGCTCAGTGCATTCAGCATGTCAATACTTCTATAAACAAGTAGTAATGAAGTAAGTCTCTCCTCTACTTTGAGCCATGAGAGATTGACATGCGGACGACACTACAGTGGTAGGCTTGATTACCAACAACGACGAGACGGCCTACAGGGAGGAGGTGAGGGCCCTCGGAGTGTGGTGTCAGGAAAATAACCTCACACTCAACGTCAACAAAACAAAGGAGATGAATGTGGACTTCAGGAAACAGCAGAGGGAGCACCCCCCATATCGACGGGCCGTAGTGGAGAAGGTGGAAAGTTTTAAGTTCCTCGGTGTACACATCACGGACAAACTGAAATGGTCCACATGCACAGACAGCATGGTGAAAAACAGTGCCTCCATAACCTCAGGAGGCTGAAGAAATTTGGCTTGGCCCCTAAGACCCACAAACTTTTACAGATACACAATCGAGAGCATCCTGTCGGGCTGTATCACCGCCTGGTACGTCAACTGCACCGCCCTCAACCGCAAGGCTCTCCAGAGGGTAGTGCGGTCTGCACAACGCATCACCAGGGGCAAACTACCTGCCCTCCAGGACACCTACAGCACCCGATGTCACAGGAAGGCCAAAAAGATCATCAAGGACAACAACCACCCGAGCCACTGCCTGTTCACCCCACTATCATCTAGAGGGCGAGGTCAGTACAGGTGCATCAAGGCTGGGACCGAGAAACTGAAAAACAGCTTCTATCTCGAAGACATCAGACCATCACTAACATAGAGATGCTGCTGTCAACATACAGACTCAATTCTCTAGCCACTTTAATAAATGGATTTAATAACGGTATCACTAGTCACCTTAAATAACGACACTTTAATAATGTGTACATATCCTACATTATTCATCTCATATGTATATACGGTTCTATACCATCTACCTCATCTTGCCTATGCCGCACGGCCATCGCTCATCCATATTTATATGTACATATTCTTCATTAAAGAATACTTGCTAAAGACCAGTCTCAACATCAACTGTGAAGAGGAGACTCCGGGATGCTGCCCTTCTAGGCAGAGTTGCAAAGACAAAGGCATATCTCAGACTGGCCAATAAAAATAAAATATTAAGATGGGCAAAACAACACAGACACTGGATAGAGGAACTCTGCCTAGAAGGCCAGCATCCCAGTCAAATAAAATCAAATCAAATGTATTTATATAGCCCTTCATACATCAGCTGATATCTCAAAGTGCTGTACAGAAACCCAGCCTAAAACCCCAAACAGCAAGCAATGCAGGTGTAGAAGCACGGTGGCTAGGAAAAACTCCCTAGAAAGGCCAAAACCTAGGAAATTAACCTAGAGAGGAACCAGGCTATGTGGGGTGGCCAGTCCTCTTCTGGCTGTGCCGGGTGGAGATTATAACAGAACATGGCCAAGATGTTCAAATGTTCATAAATGACCAGCATGGTCCAATAATAATAAGGCAGAGCAGTTGAAACTGGAGCAGCAGCACGGCCAGGTGGACTGGGGACAGCAAGGAGTCATCATGTCAGGTAGTCCTGAGGCATGGTCCTAGGGCTCAGGTCCTCCGAGAGAGAGAGAGAAAGAAAGAGAGAAAGAGAGAGCACACTTAAATTCACACAGGACACCGAATAGGACAGGAGAAGTACTCCAGATATAACAAACTGATCCTAGCCCCCCGACACATAAACTACTGCAGCATAAATACTGGAGGCTGAGACAGGAGGGGTCAGGAGACACTGTGGCCCCATCTGAGGACCCCCCCCCGGACAGGGCCAAACAGGAAGGATATAACCCCACCCACTTTGCTAAAGCACAGCCCCCACACCACTAGAGGGATATCTTCAACCACCAACTTACCATCCTGAGACAAGGCTGAGTATAGCCCACAAAGATCTCCGCCACGGCACAACCCAAGGGGGGGGGCGCCAACCCAGACAGGATGATCACATCAGTGACTCAACCCACTCAGGTGACGCACCCCTCCCAGGGATGGTATGAGAGAGCCCCAGTAAGCCAGTGACTCAGCCCCTGTAATAGGGTTAGAGGCAGAGAATCCCAGTGGAAAGAGGGGAACCGGCCAGGCAGAGACAGCAAGGGCGGTTTGTTGCTCCAGAGCCTTTCCGTTCACCTTCCCCCTCCTGGGCCAGACTACACTCAATCATATGACCCACTGAAGGAAAGACTTAAAGGTTGAGACCGAGTTTGCGTCTCTGACATGGGTAGGCAGACCGTTCCATAAAAATGGAGCTCTATAGGAGAAAGCCCTGCCTCCAGCTGTTTGCTTAGAAATTCTAGGGACAATTAGGAGGCCTGCGTCTTGTGACCGTAGCGTACGTGTAGGTATGTACGGCAGGACCAAATCAGAGAGATAGGTAGGAGCAAGCCCATGTAATGCTTTGTAGGTTAGCAGTAAAACCTTGAAATCAGCCCTTTCTTTGACAGGAAGCCAGTGTAGGGAGGCTAGCACTGGAGTAATCAGATCAAATGTTTTGGTCCTAGTCAGGATTCTAGCAGCCGTATTTAGCACTAACTGAAGTTTATTTAGTGCTTTATCCTGGTAGCCGGAAGGTAGAGCATTGCAGTAGTCTAACCTTGAAGTGACAAAAGCATGGATTCATTTTTCTGCATCATTTTTGGACAGAAAGTTTCTGATTTTTGCAATGTTACATATATGGAAAAAAGCTGTCCTTGAAATGGTCTTGAAATGTTCTTCAAAAGAGAGATCAGGGTCCAGAGTAACGCCGAGGTCCTTCACAGTTTTATTTGAGACGACTGTACAACCATTAAGATTAATTGTCAGATTCAACAGAAGATCTCTTTGTTTCTTGGGACCTAGAACAAGCATCTCTGTTTTGTCCGAGTTTAAAAGTAGAAAGTTTGCAGCCATCCACTTCCTTATGTCTGAAACACATGCTTCTAGCGAGGGCAATTTTGGGGCTTTACCATGTTTCATTGAAATGTACAGCTGTGTGTCATCCGCATAGCAGTGAAAGTTAACATTATGTTTTCGAATGACATCCCCAAGAGGTAAAATATATAGTGAAAACAATAGTGGTCCTAAAACGGAACATTGAGGAACACCGAAATTTACAGTTGATTTGTCAGAGGACAAACCATTCACAGAGACAAACTGATATCTTTCCGACAGATAAGATCTAAACCAGGCCAGAACTTGTCCGTGTAGACCAATTTGGGTTTCCAATCTCTCCAAAAGAATGTGGTGATCGATGGTATCAAAAGCAGCACTAAGGTCTAGGAGCACGAGGACAGATGCAGAGCCTCGGTCTGATGCCATTAAAAGGTAATTTACCACCTTCACAAGCGCAGTCTCAGTGCTATGATGGGGTCTAAAACTAGACTGAAGCATTTCGTATACATTGTTTGTCTTCAGGAAGGCCGTGAGTTGCTGCGCAACAGCCTTTTCTAAAATTTTTGAGAGGAATGGAAGATTCGATATAGGCCGATAGTTTTTTATATTTTCTGGGTCAAGGTTTGGCTTTTCCAGCGAGGCTTTATTACTGCCACTTTTAGTGAGTTTGGTACACATCCGGTGGATAGAGAGCCGTTTATTATGTTCAACATAGGAGGGCCAAGCACAGGAAGCAGCGCTTTCAGTAGTTTAGTTGGAATAGGGTCCAGTATGCAGCTTGAAGGTTTAGAGGCCATGATTATTTTCATCATTGTGTCAAGAGATATAGTACTAAAACACTTGAGCGTCTCTCTTGATCCTAGGTCCTGACAGAGTTGTGCAGACTCAGGACAACTGAGCTTTGAAGGAATACGCAGATTTCAAGAGGAGTCCGTAATTTGCTTTCTAATAATCATGATCTTTTCCTCAAAGAAGTTCATAAATGTATCACTGCTAAAGTGAAAGCCATCCTCTCTTGGGGAATGCTGCTTTTTAGTTGGCTTTGCGACAGTATCAAAAAGGAATTTCGGATTGTTCTTATTTTCCTCAATTAAGTTAGAAAAATAGGATGATCGAGCAGCAGTAAGGGCTCTTCGGTACTGCACGGTACTGTCTTTCCAAGCTAGTCGGAAGACTTCCAGTTTGGTGTGGCGCCATTTCCGTTCCAATTTTCTGGAAGCTTGCTTCAGAGCTCGGGTATTTTCTGTGTACCAGGGAGCTAGTTTCTTATGAGAAATGTTTTTAGTTTTTAGGGGTGCAACTGCATCTAGGGTATTGCGCAAGGTTAAATTGAGTTCCTCAGTTAGGTGGTTAACTGATTTTTGTCCTCTGGCGTCCTTGGGTAGACAGAGGGAATCTGGAAGGACATCAAGGAATCTTTGTGTTGTCTGTGAATTAATAGCACGACTTTTGATGTTCCTTGGTTGGGGTCTGAGCAGATTATTTGTTGCAATTGCAAACGTAATAAAATGGTGGTCCGATAGTCCAGGATTATGAGGAAAAAGGATTAAGATCCACAACATTTATTCCATGGGACAAAACTAGGTCCAGAGTATGACTGTGACAGTGAGTGGGTCCAGAGACATGTTGGACAAAACCCACTGAGTCGATGATGGCTCCAAAAGCCTTTTGGAGTGGGTCTGTGGACTTTTCCATGTGAATATTAAAGTCACCAAAGATTAGAATATTATCTGCTATGACTACAAGGTCCGATAGGAATTCAGGGAACTCAATGAGGAACGCTGTATATGGCCCAGGAGGCCTGTAAACAGTAGCTATAAAAAGTGATTGAGTAGGCTGCATAGATTTCATGACTAGAAGCTCAAAAGACGAAAACGTCTTTTTTTTTTTTGTAAATTGAAATTTGCTATCGTAAATGTTAGCAACACCTCCGCCTTTGCGGGATGCACGGGGGATATGGTCACTAGTGTAGCCAGGAGGTGAGGCCTCATTTAACACAGTAAATTCATCAGGCTTAAACCATGTTTCAGTCAGGCCAATCACATCAAGATTATGATCAGTGATTAGTTCATTGACTATAATTGCCTTTGAAGTAAGGGATCTAACATTAAGTAGCCCTATTTTGAGATGTGAGGTATCATGATCTCTTTCAATAATGACCGGAATGGAGGAGGTCTTTATCCTAGTGAGATTGCTAAGGCGAACACCGCCATGTTTAGTTTTTCCCAACCTAGGTCGAGGCACAGACACGGTCTCAATGGGGATAGCTGAGCTGACTACACTGACTGTGCTAGTGGCAGACTCCACTATGCTGGCAGGCTGGCTAACAGCCTGCTGCCTGGCCTGCACCCTATTTCAGTCGCCTCTTCACTGTTGACGTTGAGACTGGTATTTTGCGGCAGGTAGCCTAGTGGTTAGAGCATTGGGCCAATAACCGAAAGGTTGCTAGATCGAATCCCCGAGCTGACAAGGTAAAAATCTGTTTCTGCCCCTGAACAAGGCAGTTAACCCAATGTTGCTAGGCCGTTATTGTAAATAAGAATTTGTTCTTAACTGACTTGCGTAGTTAAATAAAAATGATGACAGTTATTTAAAATGTATTGTATTTGTCTCTATCTGCATTAGATATCAGATGTTATTGGTCACATATAAAATACAACAGGTGTAGACTTCATAGTGAAATGCTTGCTTACCAGCACATTCCCATCAATGGGAATGTTAAAAAGTGTAATATTTGCTAAACAAATAAAGGAAATAGAAATACACACACAATAACAAGGCTATATACAAGGATTACCAGTGCCGAGTCAATGTGATGCAGTTGAGGTACAGTAATACAATATGTATAAATAAACAGAGTAGGAGCAGCGTGTGTGTGTGCATACATATGCGTGTGTGTTTTTGTGTTTGAGTGTGTGTGGGTAGTCTAGTGAGTGTGCATAGTACTGTGAGTGTGTGGGTAGTCTAGTGAGTGTGCATAGTACTGTGAGTGTGTGGGTAGTCTAGTGAGTGTGCATAGTACTGTGAGTGTGCATAGTACTGTGAGTGTGTGGGTAGTCTAGTGAGTGTGCATAGTACTGTGAGTGTGCATAGTACTGTGAGTGTGTGGGTAGTCTAGTGAGTGTGCATAGTACTGTGAGTGTGTGGGTAGTCTAGTGAGTGTGCATAGTACTGTGAGTGTGCATAGTACTGTGAGTGTGTGGGTAGTCTAGTGAGTGTGCATAGTACTGTGAGTGTGCATAGTACTGTGAGTGTGTGGGTAGTCTAGTGAGTGTGCATAGTACTGTGAGTGTGTGGGTAGTCTAGTGAGTGTGCATAGTACTGTGAGTGTGTGGGTAGTCTAGTGAGTGTGCATAGTACTGTGAGTGTGTGAGTAGTCTAGTGAGTGTGCATAGAGCCACAGCAAAACAAATAAAATCCCTTTATTATTTATTTATAGTTGAATACATCAGTAAGAATCTGGGAGGAACCTCATTGGACTCCATTGTTGGTGAAAAGCCACCTCTTATTCTGAAAAAGGAAACAAACTCCTTTATATGGAACTGAAATGTCAGGAAAAGGACATGGGATCTACATATTCCCGGTTGAGTTTCTTTCTATGCATTCTTCTGTATTTCTGGGTTCTATTTAATCCAGTAAATGGCTACTCAATAAACACTGCAGAATCAGGGAATCTCTAAACATGTCTGTGCTATGTGATGGCAGGAACCTCAATGCCGTACCAGCAGACATCCCATTATTGGTGAGATCTGTAAACATAGCAAAGAATAACATTTCACAGATAAAAAGGGAGGACTTCAAAGATCTAAAGTTCCTCAAAATGTTAATCATGTACAGCAACAGGATCTCTCATGTTGAGAATGGGTCTTTTTCAGACCTGGTGGCTCTAGAGCAGCTGAATCTGGCCTTTAACAAACTCACATCCCTCTCAGACCAAATGTTTAAGGGCCTGGACAACCTCACAGTACTACAATTGGAGAACAACCACATCTCAAGTATTGCCTCCTCATCTTTTCAGTTACTCTTCAGCTTGAAGGTACTGAACTTAACCAGCAACAAACTACATTGTTTCAAGGAGCTCCAGCACATTTTATAATGGCCAAGCTTGATGAAGTTGTTCATTGGGAACAACAGCTTGAACTCTTTGCAGTCACAGGAAATATCAAATAGGTCAATAGGGCTGACAGAGCTGGATCTATCCAGGAATCCTCTGGAGATCTTCAGTGTCACAGCAGATATACTTCCCCATTTTAAGAAACTAGACCTCTACATCTGTGGCATTAATGGAAGCATGGAATGGGATGTAGCGGACAGGTGTTTTCTGAGGATTTTGAGCAGCCTCGACTTCACGTCTTTAGAGGGGATGAGTTCGGTGCTCCAGAGCATCAACTTTTCGTTAGCACTTCTGGGGCTGGATAAAATGGGACAATATAATCTCATTAATATAGCCTGCCACAGAGTAGTAAAACAAGGTTGTCCATTATCGGCATATCTATTTATTATTGCCATCGAAATGTTAGCCGCTAAGTTTAGAGCAAACAATAATATTAAGGGATTAGAAATCAGTGGCTTAAAAACTAAGGTGTCATTGTACACAGATGATTCATGTTTTCTTTTAAAACAACAATTAGAGTCTCTCCACGGCCTCTTAGAGGATCTAGATACTTTTGCTATCCTCTCTGGATTAAAACCAAATTATGATAAATGTACCGTATTGGATCACTAAAAAAATGCAAATGTTACATTATCATGTCGTTTACTAATAAAATGGTCTGACGGGGATGTGGACATACTCGGTATACAAATCCCCCCAAAAAGAAATGATCTCACTCCAATACATTTGTATAGAAAGTTACCAAAAATAGATAAGATCTTGCTACCATGGAAAGGAAAATACCTGTCTATTTGTGGAAAAATCACCCTGATTAACTCTTTAGTTATATCACAGTTTACCTCTTTGCTTATGATTTTGCCTACACCTAATGACCTGCTTTTTAAATTATATGAACAAAAAATATTCAATTTTATTTGGAACGACAAGCCAGATAAAATTAAAGGGGCCTATTTATATAACAAATATGAATTCGGTGGGCAGAAATTATTAAATATTAAAGCATTAGACCTCTCACTAAAGGCATCAGTCATACAAAAGTTATACTTAAATCCAAACTGGTTCTCTAGTCAATTGGTACAAATGTCTCATCCTATATTCAGGAAGGGCCTTTCCCCCTTTATTCAGATTACACCTGCTCACTTTCGGTTGTTTGAAAAGGAAATCATCTCCAAAATATCTATATTTTTTAAACAAGCCTTAGAAAGTTAGTTGCAATTTCAGTTTAATAGACCTGAAAGAACGGAACAAATAGTACAACAAATATTGTGGTTAAATTCAAATACACTAATTGATAAAAAAAACGATTTCTTGAAGAAATGTTTAAAAAATGTATAATTTTAGGGAATGATACCATAAATAGGACTGGTGGAGTTATGTCACACATGCAGCAAACAGATATATATAAATGTCTGCTCTACCCCAAATTACAACCAACTAATTGCAGCATTACCACAATGGAAGAGGCAAGTAGAAGGGGAAAAAGTAAGGAACTTGTATGTCGGCCTTGTATTAAAGAACATAAATGGTTAAAGAAAAGTGTGATGAATAAAAACATACACCAATTTCATTTAAGGACCAAAAAACTGACCACTGTGCCATATAAATTGCAAAATAGTTGGGAACAGATTTTCAATGTACCCATTCCATGGCACATGGTTTATGAACTGAGACACAAAACAACGCCAAATTCAAAACTTCTAATTTTTCAATATAAATTACTATACAAAATTCTTGCAACTAATAGAATGTTATATATATGGGGGATACAATCTTCCCAGCTCTGCAGATTCTGCTGTGAGGAGGCAGACTCATTAGATCATTTATTTTGGTATTGTCCATATGTAGCTCGTTTTTGGTCACAGGTCCAGGAATGGCTGAAGAATTGCAACATTTGCCTAGAACTAATGCTAACGTTAACACCTAACGCGGAAGTTTACATACACCTAGGTTGGTGTCATTAAAACTCATTTTTCAACCACTCCACAAATTTCTTGTTAACAAACTATAGTTCTGGCAGGTCGGTTAGGATATCTACTTTGTGCATGACACAAGTAATTTTCCCAACAATTGTTTACAGACAGATTATTTCACTTATCATTCACTAAATTGACTGTGCCTTTAAACAGCTTGGAAAATTCCAGAAAATTACGTCTTGGCTTTAGATGCTTCTGATGGGCTAATTGACATCAATTGAGTCAATTTGGAGGTGTACCTGTAGATGTATTTCAAGGCCTACCTTCAAACCACGTTCACCTGTACAAACAATAATATGCAAGTATAAACACCATGGGACAATGCAGCCGTCATACCGCTCAGGAAGGAGACGCGTTCTGTCTCCTAGAGATGAATGTACTTTGGTGTGAAAAGTGCAAATCAATTCCAGAACAACAGCAAAGGACCCTGTGAAGATGCTGGAGGAAATGAGTACAAAAGTATCTATATCCACAGTAAAACGAGTCCTACATCAACATAACCTGAAAGGCCGCTCAGCAAGGAAGAAGCCACTGCTCCAAAACCGCCATGAAAAAGCCAGACTACAGTTTGCAACTGCACATGGGGACAAATATTGTACTTTTTGGAGAAATGTCCTCTGGTCTGATGAAACAAAAATAGAGTTGTTTGGCCATAATGACCATCGCTATGTTTGGAGGACAAAGGGGAGGCTTGCAAGCCGAAGAACACCATCCTAACCGCGAAGCATGGGGGTGGCATCATCATGTCGTGTAGGTGCTTTGTTGCAGGAGGGACTGGTGCACTTTACAAAATAGATGGCATCATGAGGCAGGAAAATTATGTGGATATATTGAAGCAACATCTCAAGACATCAGTCAGGAAGTTCAAGCTTGGTCACAAATGGGTTTTCCAAATGGACATGACCCCAAGCATACTTCCAAAGTTGTTGCAAAATGGTTTAAGGACAACAATGTCAAGGTATTGGAGTGGCCATCACAAAGCCCTGACCTCAATCCTATAGAAAATGTGTGAGCAGATCTAAAAAAAAAAGCATGTGCGAGCAAGGATCTCACAATACTGACTCAGTTACACCAGCTCTATCAGGAGGAATAGGCCAAAATTCAACCAACTTATTGTGGGAAGCTTGTGGAAGGCAACCCAAAACGTTTCACCCAAGTTAGACAGTTTAAAGGCAATGCTGCCAAATACTAATTGAGTGTATGTAAACTTCTGACCCACTGGGAATGTGATTAAATAAATAAAAGCTGAAATAAATCATTCTCTGCTATTATTCTGACATTTCACATTCTTAAAATAAAGTGGTGATCCTAACTGACCTAAGACAGGTCATTTTTACTAGGAGTAAATGTCAGGAATTGTGAAAAACTGAGTTTAAATGCATTTGTCCAAAGTGTATGTAAACTTCCAACTTCATCTATATATGATTGTCTTATCTACCTTCCAACTTTCTTGAAGGTCTGAAAATGTTAGAGTTCCAAGCAGGGAATCTTCATATTATGTCCCTGTACCCTGACATGTTCATTCACACACCCCAGTTGTTGTCCCAGCCAGAATTGGTTCAAAGCCCTCTCCCCACAGCTCTTTCACCCATGCCCCAAGCTCAAAAGACTCACCATCTCCAAAACTGAACTTGAGTCATTAGATTTTCTCATAGAAGCCAACCTCACTCAAGTCTGTTTCTTAAAACTTCTTAGGGCTAGGCCCCTTTTTTTCTCAATTTCTGCCTGAATGACTCAGGCTCAGGCCCTGAAGCCATTGGAAAGAAAATACTTTGAAGTTTGTAGAAATGTTAAAATAATGTAAGAGAATATAACACTAGATATTGTAGGAGAAAATCCAAAGAAAAACCAACTGGACATTTTTTCTTTTTGAGAGCCCATGCTCTTTCAATGAAAAGTATAGGGGACGTACTGAATTCTCGCTCTCAGGATGCAATTGCTATGGCTTCCACAGGGGGTCAGCAGTCCATGTTCAAGGTTTCAGGCTTGTAACTTCTAAAACGAATAAGAAATATCAGTTTTAGTTCAAGGACAGTCTTGGAAATTTGGAAACAGAACGCACGTGCTAAAATCGGTTTCCTATTGAACATTCTTCTTTCCGTAAGAAATATTATAGTTTGATTAGATTTTAAGGTATCTGAGGATTGAATAGAAACATATTTTGACTTGTTGAAACAAAGTTTAGGAGTAGATTTTCGGATTCCGTTCTCTGCATGTTGAACGAGTGGATTACTCAAATCGATGGCACCAACTAAACAGACTTTTTTGGGATATAAAGAAGGATTTTATCTAACAAAACAACACTACATGTTATAGCTGGGACCCTTTGGATGACAAATCAGAGGAAGATTTTCAAAAAGTATGTGAATATTTAATCGCTATTTGTGAATTTATGAAACCTCTGCAGGTGGAAAAATATTTTGATGTGGGGCGCCATCCTCAAACAATCGCATGGCATGCTTTCGCTGTAATTGCTACTGTACATCGGACAGATTAACAAGAATGTAAGCTCTCAACCTATATAAAAGACTTGTATGTACCTAAATGTTTAATATCCATAATTTTTATGATTATTTATTTGAATCATGTGCGCACTCCAGTTTCACCGGAAGTTGTCCTGCTAGCGGGATGCCTAGCCCTAAGAAGTGAGACAGAATTAAATTACATGGACCAATGAGACAGTGCTGCACTCTCTCCCAGCCTTAACTCTCCTGGATATGCAAAGGAATCCTTTCATTTGTGACTGCAGAAATGCTTGGTTTGTTCATTGGGCTGAGAGCAACAACCAAACACAAGTTGCTTATGCCCATGACTATCCATGTAGCTATCCAGACGATCTCAAGAACACTAAACTGTTGGACCTGGACACCCACTCCTGTTCAGTGGACCTAGGCATCTTCTACTTCATCTCAACCCCTTCTCTGGTCCTCCTCACCCTGCTGGGGTCCTTTATCTATCATCTCCTGAGGTGGCAGGTGGTATATGCCTACTACCTCTTCCTGGCTTATCTCCATGACACCATTCTCACCGGGGTGGAGAGACGGGGACATTGAAAACTGTCCTGCTCTGATTTTATATTATATTTTTGGTTTTACTTTTAAACATTAATTCTATATATTAAATGACTGATTTAGAATTAGCATTTGTTAATGTTAGTCATTCTAAGAACTTAATAGGCCTACACTTGCTTAGTTACATGTGTTGATTTCTATTAACCTAGTTTGTTAACTATTGGTTGTTGTTTTTAGCTTTTTTTTGGTGAACAATTGTCTTTGAATTGCCCTGGTGACCCAATCATAAACATAAAATGAAAATGTTCCCCCCTTTTTTTTGTACTTAAACACCTTCCTACCCATTTCAAACATACTGCGCTACACTACATTTAACAAGCGCTACACTAGAATATATACAGCAAAGTTATTTGCTAATACAACAATATCAAGTAAGCATTTTACATCACATCCAACAGTTTAGAGATTTGAGGCGGCTACTTTCCATAGGTAAAGTATGGGCTTTGAGCCTGTTTTGCATGAAATCTTACAAGCGGGGTCCAGTAAGATCTCTGACAAAGTTTGTTTTAAATTAAGTATTTGTTCGGGTTATTTGAGTGAAATATATTCTCCCGGATATTCGCCAAATCAATAGCTTCAACATCAACAGTCAAATCATTTACCCATGCTTTAACCATTGAAAGATCTTTCTGCTTTAATCGTTGAGATGAGCATTAATAGCAGACTAAACCTCTGGACTGGAATGTAAATATCCACTCTATCACTGGGTGCCTTCCCAAACGTGTACCTCATGGTACCCCATAGGCACGAAGTGCTGACCGTAGGATATAGAAAGAATGATGACCCTTGCAAATCAAAATGAAGACGAAGTTCCTGAAAACTAAGAACACCCTTTTGAGTTCGAATATATCCCCTAGATTATTGACCCCTTTTGCAGAACAGGCTCTAGACTCAAAAGCTTTATTACCGGAAGTAATAGCCTTGTTATGCCATAGAGGGGTTTGGAGGTGCCATTTACAGTTAACACCTACACACTTCTCAACCTTCCTAAAATTCTGTGTTGTATTAGAATTCATAGGACCAAAATACAGCATGCATTTCTTATTAGATATACCAGAATATAACACATCCTGCAATCTAGTAGGTGAAAAAAGTTATTCTTCAATAGTTCTCCAAGAGTATGATGTAGACTGATCAAACCATGATCTAAGTGGGCGTAATTGGAGAGATTGGTGGTAAATACCAAAATGTTTTAATGCAAGTCCACCATGACACTTCTGTCATTGTTACACCTCAAACCTAATCTTCGGATGTTTGCCATTCCAAAGGTATTTACCAAGGATTTATCAATCCTTCCCCAATAGCCTACAGGTGGAGGGATCGGGATCATCATGCTCAGGAAACTGATACGTGGCAACACATTCACCTTTATGGTAGCGACCCTAGTTTGTAAAGAAGCAGGCAACTTCTCCAAAACGGTTCAATCTCGTTCAACCTCCTTGTACATTTTCTCATAATTAAACTTCACCCGACCATGCAGGGATGTTTGTATACTACTACCCAAATAAGTGGACTGTGTTTTCATGGGAAGTGTTGAGGGAAGTGAAAGTTCCTTGGCCGCCTCATTCACTAACATTAATGCTGATTTTGTCCAAGTTATTTTATACCCGGGCAGCAATTTGAATTCTTCAAATGTGGATAATAAATATGAGATTGAATTCTAGATATCTGTCATATATATGAGTGTCCCGTCTAGTCCCACTCCTCCCCTCCGTTACGAGGAGAATATCATCCGCATATAGTGAGTGATATGATATGAGAGGAAGATTTAATCAGTGTTGGAGAAGCAACTACATTCTGCCTTAGATGTAGTGCTGACGACTGTAGCGACATAATTAATATAGTTGGGGAAAGGCCGTCTACTTGTCTACATCCCCGGAAAATAGGGAATGAACTTGAGCGCACGCCCTTAGTAGAAACCATAGCAACAGGGTTAGCATATAAAACACAAACCATATCGATAAAATTCTTTCCCAAACCAAATTTCTCCAAGGTAGCCCACAAGTACTGCCATTCAAGCCTGTCAAAATCCTTCTCGGCATCTAGAGACAGCAGCGCACACAGTGTGTCCTGCTGTTGTGTTTCATGTATTACCTGCATTACTCAACGGACATTGTCAGCTGCAAGGCGGCCTTTCTTAAAACCTGACTGGTCCATGTGAATCAACTTACGGACGGAAAAGTATACTTTTCAATACAATTTTTGGTCAGGATTAAGTCGAGATATCAGATGGTAATTAACACAATCTGTGTGTTTTTTCCCTTTCTATGGCAGTAGAGAGATTCATGCAGAGTTAATATGCTCATGGAAAAAAATCCTTGTCGATGGCCGAATGAATTGACTCTAATAATACTGTTCTTAAAATGCCCGAAAAATGTAGTGACAATTCAGGTGGAACGCCATCCGGGCCAGGTGATTTACCCTTTTTAGCACCTTTCAGTGCTGACTCCAGTTCCTCTAATGAGATGGGTCGGCCCAGATCCTCAGATTGCTTCTCATCCAATACGGGCAAATCAAGATTCTTAAAACTGCTTACATTTGTCTGGCTCAAATTGGATATAGTATTTTATAACTCTTGGTAAAAAGACTAAAATGTTGCATTAATTTCCCTTGGATCAGAAAGTGAGCCCTGAGATGGGGATTGAATATATTTTATAGAAGAATAATTAGAAGCCTGCTTTGTTTGCTCCCTGTCTGTGTCCAGTATCTTTGCTCCAATAGTCTATGTGCCTGGAGGCTAGGGTCAGTCTGTCCTATCTGGTATAATTATCCTGTTTTGTCTGGTGTGCTGTGTGAACTTAAGTATGCTCTCTCTCTCTCTCGGAGGACCTGAGCCCTAGGACCATGCCTCAGGACTACCTGGCCTGACGATTCCTGACTGTCCCAGTCCACCTTGTTGTGCTGCTGCTCCAGTTTCAACTGTTCTGCCTGCGGCTATAGAACCCTGACCTGTTCACCGGACGAGCTACCTTGTCCCGGACCTGATGTTTTTGACCCTATCTCTCTCTCTCTCACTCCCTCTCTTTCTCCCTCTCTACTGCACCTGATCTCTCGACTTCCTAATGCTGGGCTATGAAAAGCAGACTGACATTAACTCCTGAGGTACTTACCTGTTGCACCCTCTACAACCACTACGATACAACCATCTATGAACGTTTGAACATTTTGAAGAAAGATCTGGCCTTAATGGCCATGCATTCTTATAATCTCCACCCAGCACAGCCAGAAGAGGACTGGCCACCCCTCAGCCTGGTTCCTCTCTAGGTTTCTTCCTAGGTTCCTGCCTTTCTAGGAAGTTTTTCCTAGCCACTGTGCTTCTACATCTGCATTGCTTGCTCTTTGGGGTTTTGAGGCTGGGTTTCTGTATAAGCACTTTGTGATATCTGCTGATATAAAAAGGGCTTTATAAATACATTTGATTGATTGGTTGATACTCACTTCTCCTCCTGGAAACCTCTCTCACCTTCCCTCTCCTCCTCTCTCCCTGCTTTATCCCATTTCCATTCAATCTCTCCACCTCTGTCCCCCTACAATACTCCCCTCCTGTCTCCACCTCTGAAATGAAATTATTGTATTGAGCCACTGTATGAGAATTTAACATTACAGCAAATGTGAAAACAATATAACAGATTCTAATAAAGCACAACTCTGGGTGACCTCATACCAGGTAATTTGAAGTTTGTTATATAACAACTAGTTCAGGCTGTGGCGAAATCCTGCACGGAGCCTTCGCCGTGCGCTGCCACTTTAAGAGCGCATCAGAGGTCAGAAAGGAGGAAATAACGGTAGTTCTTCCGGCAAAAAAAATAATAATAAATAAATACAATTTTAAAAAGATAGTTCTTTCGGCACTCTGGGAGGTAGCTCCCGGTTGGCGCGGCAGTTTGATTGTAGTGTGCAATGCTGCAGAAGTCTTGTTTATTTTCAGCGTGCTGAGTTTGTAAAATGTTTAACTCGATTATCGGTGTTACTGTTTCTTTCTTTCTGTATTGATGTGGGGTGGTACTATTTTGTTTTGTCTACCCCCCATGCATACCCTCTGCACTCCTCCACTGGTAGGTAATACAGATTATTGCAAATCTTCTGATATTGATGATTGCGTCCTTTCTTGTAAATTGTTTCTCTGAAGTTGCCGTTAACTTAAATTGCTCTGCCATTATTATTGTGTGAGTTATTATTGGTGGCGTTACTCCTGTGCTGTGATGTGTTTTATATGGTGTGTCTTCTCTTTTCTCTCCACTGGCTATGTGGCAAACAGGCTACACTCCAGGCAGTCTCTTCTGCTGATGTGTGTGTGGGTCTGGTAGTGGTACTCTCTCTATCCTATTATTTTCCTTTCGGCATGGTTAATACCTGCCTGGCACCCAAACAAAATCTTTATCTTTACCCCTCTCTAACAATACCTTCATCAATGTTTTCTTATTCCTTGATAACCTTCTGCTAGGAGCAAGTTACACAGGAAATGTTCCTTGACTATTAGTATGCGGCCTCAATATGGGAGTTCTACGTATGTTCTACAGGAGCTGAAAGGGTTAATGATGGGGAAAGTGAAGCAGGTTTTAGAACAGAAGTAAAATGGCATGTGACTGTCTGAGGAACTATTTGTGAAATGTTGCGTATTCCATGATCACATTACAACTACTGTAAACCCTTGTTAGACTAAGAAGCATGTCCTCTTCTGCGTGTGGTGAGTAAAACAGTAAGAAGTTATATATTTTCACATTTACCTCTGTCTTGTTTAACAGCTTTTGTTCAGTTTGACTACTTCAGTATAGTATTATTTACCATTACATGAAGTTAACAGTTTAGGAACCAAGTTGGTTAATTGGATTACCCATAAGTAGGGCTGTCAAATGATTGATTAATGTATGCAATTATATGATCAACTCTGGTCCATATAGTTATTCGCCATCATGTGACATGACCAAGGAAAGGTTTCTAGGGTTATGTGATGTCTTTCAGTGAATACAGCATTGATTAATACTATCACATTGTTAAAATGACAGTAAGTAAATATGAATATGGCACAATCATAACTTGTATCTTCTGAGTTCGGCACTAGAACAACTGATGAAATATGATTGCACATTTTTTTGCAGTCTGTTTTCATTCTGAAATTAACGAAAGTCACATGTCCTACATCTATGATGACGCAGTTATTGAACATATTTTGTATTTGTCTTTTATTTACATTAGATCTCAAGTAGCTTATAAGTCGAATACATCAGGAAGAGTCTTGAGAAGAACCTCACTGGACAAGACACTTTTTCTTCCAAAAAAGGAAACGAAGCTCCTTAATATGGAACTGAAAGTAACCTTGTCAGGAAAAGGAAATGGGTCTACATATTCTCGGTTGAGTTTCTTTCTATGCATTCTTCTGTATTTCTGGGTTCTATTTAATCCAGTAAATGGCTACTCAATGAAACACTGCAGAATTAGGGAATCTCTAAACACGTCTGTGCTATGTGACGGCAGGAACCTCAATGCCGTACCAGCAGACATCCCATTATTGGTGAGATCTGTAAACATAGCAAAGAATAACATTTCACAGATAAAAAGGGAGGACTTCAAAGATCTAACAATCCTCAAAATGTTAATCATGTACAGCAACAGGATTTCTCATGTTGAGAATGGGTCTTTTTCAGACCTGGTGGCTCTAGAGCAGCTGAATCTGGCCTTTAACAAACTCACATCCCTCTCAGACCAAATGTTTAAGGGCCTGGACAACCTCACAGTACTACAATTGGAGAACAACCACATCTCAAGTATTGCCTCCTCATCTTTTCAGTTACTCTTCAGCTTGAAGGTACTGAACTTAACCAGCAACAAACTACATTGTTTCAAGGAGCTGAAGCACATTTTACAATTGCCAAGCTTGCTGAAGTTGTTCATTGGGAACAACAGCTTGAACTCTTTGCAGTCACAGGAAATATCAAATAGGTCAATAGGGCTGACAGAGCTGGATCTATCCAGGAATCCTCTGGAGATCTTCAGTGTCACAGCAGATATTTTTCCCTATCTTAAGAAACTAGACCTCTCCTTCTGTGGCATTAATGGAAGCATGGAATGGGATGTAGCGGACAGGTATTTTCTGAGTAATGTGAGCAGCCTCGACTTGAGTGGCATTCACATGTCTTTACAGGGGATTGGTTCGGTGCTCCAGAGCATCAACTTTTCGTTGGCATCTCTGGGGCTGGATAAAATAGGAAAAGATAACCTCATTAATGTAGCCTGCCACATACCTACACTGAAGACCCTCCGATTGCAATGTAACAACTTCAGCAGTGTCTCTGACAAGATGCTGCAGTCCTGCACACAGGTGACTGACCTGGACATATCAGGTAATAATATTACTGACCTGTCAGAAGCTGCTTTTCGATCAATAAAAGATCTTAAAACTCTGAGACTAGGCTATGATGGCCTCTCTTCTGTGCCGAATGCTACAAGGAATCTCCGCACATTAAAAAAATTGGATCTCAGCCACAACATCATCAAAACTTTAGGCTGCTCGGATTTCTCCAATCTAAGAAGACTTGAAAAACTCTATCTTAACAACAATTTAATCTCAAAACTTGAAGGGTGTGTTTTCCTGGATTTAAGGGCCTTAAATAGCCTGACACTTAGAAGGAACAGAATCCTAAACGTGGGCGACGCTTTCACAAAGGGTTTGCAACATTTAAAGAGCTTGGATTTAGGATTCAATAAACTAACCAACATCAGAACAAAGGACTTCAAAAGCTTAAGATCACTTGAGGATTTGGCTTTATATGACAATGAAATAAAGACACTGGATGATGGGGCCTTTGTGGGTTTGGCCAAACTTAAAAATCTTGTCCTGCTAAACAATGTTATAGGTAAAAGTGAAATCCGGGGTGCTGTGTTCAAAGGACTTAGAAGCTTAAAAACTCTCAATATGGCTTCCAATGCTATCAAATATGAAAAAGATGAACAACTACTACAACCACCCTTCACTGACCTGTCATCTCTGGAAAACCTCTACATATTTAGTCAGCATTATAGTAAGTATATGAGACAGTCTTGTCTACCTTCCAACTTTCTTGAAGGTCTGAACATGTTATCAGAGTTCCAAGCAGGGAATCTTCATATTGCGACCCTGCACCCTGACACATTCATTCACACACCCCAGTTGTTGTCCCTTGATATCAGCCAGAATTTCTTCCATGCCCTCTCCCCAGAGCTCTTTCACCCAATCCCCAAGCTTAAAAGACTCACCATCTCCAAAACTGAACTTGAGTCATTAGATTTCCTTATAGAAGCCAATCTCACTCAAGTACGTTTCTTAAAGGTGAGACAGAATAAAATTAAATGGACCAATGAGACAGTGCTGCACTCTCTCCCAGCCTTAACTCTCCTGGATATGCAAAGGAATCCTTTCATTTGTGACTGCAGAAATGCTTGGTTTGTTCATTGGGCTGAGAGCAACAACCAAACACAAGTTGCTTATGCCCATGACTATCCATGTAGCTATCCAGACGATCTCAAGAACACTAAACTGTTGGACCTGGACACCCACTCCTGTTCAGTGGACCTAGGCATCTTCTACTTCATCTCAACCACTTCTCTGGTCCTCCTCACCCTGCTGGGGTCCTTTATCTATCATCTCCTGAGGTGGCAGGTGGTATATGCCTACTACCTCTTCCTGGCTTATCTCCATGACTCCAAGCGGAGGAACAGACAAACTCCTCATCAGTACGATGCCTTCGTTTCCTACAACACCCATGATGAATGCTGGGTCGTGAGGGAGCTGCTGCCAGAGTTGGAGGGAGAGCAGGGCTGGAAGTTGTGTCTTCACCACCGGGACTTCCAGCCAGGTATCACATATTTAGCACAACCTTTGGTCATTGTATTGAAATGCATTGTTATTTCAGACATTTTATAAGAAAGTTCACATTTTAGATGAATATTCTGGATTAAACACAGGCTTGTGTGAGTGACCTGGATCCAGTACAGCATTAAATGCCATCTGAAACAGGAAGTTGCATAACACTAAGATTGTACCGATTCAGTTGCAACACGTAGTCAGCTGGTGTGTCCCAGTAACTACATACACTTACAACTAGTAGGTACATTGTCAAAAATCACTGCTTCCAAAGGATTTGTTTCTCACCGTGTTCCACAGGTAAACCCATCATAGAGAACATCACAGACGCCATCTACAGGAGCAGGAAAACCATCTGTGTGATCACCCACCGATATCTGCAGAGTGAGTGGTGCTCCAGAGAGATCCAGGTGGCCAGGTTGGTTTTGGGTCTTTCTATTTATAGTTGTATGACTGTCCAGGAGTTTGTTTCCCTGAAGCTTCATAGCTAATATTCGCTTTATTTCTCTCAATGTCCCAGACACACTCCTCTCATAGAACAGCAAAGTGCTTTATTTGACCGATGTTGTTTCTATACAAATAGACAATTGACATTCAAACATCGATTTGATCATTTTTACTCTCTTGCGGCTTTGCATCTGAGTTGTTGAGAGAAAACAATGTGCAATGTGGTTAGCTTCAGGTATGATGTTTTTTGGAAAATCACACCGTGTATGGGACTTGGGTTGTCTACGCAAACACTGAAATAAAAGACTGCTCTCTCCAGCTTCCGTCTTTTTGATGAGCAGAAGGACGTGCTGATCCTGGTGTTTCTCGAAGAGATCCCAGACCACCAGCTCTCACCCTACCACCGCATGAGAAGGCTGGTGAAGAGACGCACCTACCTGAGCTGGCCAAGAGTTGGGGAGGACACAAGGGTCTTCTGGCAGAAACTCCAGGTGGCTTTGGAGACCAGGGACTGGCCTGCTGAGGAGAACCCCATCCTCACCGGGGTGGAGAGGCAGTGACATAGACAACTGTCATGCTCCGATTTATTTTATATTTTTGGTTTTAACTTTTAAATATTTATTTTATATGTTACATGATTGAATAACATTAACCAATGATAATACTTAATTAATCCAAGGTTATAATAGGCCTACACTTGCTTAGTTACATGTGTTGATTACTACTTCTATTAACCTAGCTGGTATTGCTCATTCTGATACTTAACTCTTTTTTTAACTTTTCGCATTGTGTGTGTTGTTCTGTATTGCTAGATAATATTGCACTGTTGGAGCTAGAAAACACAAGCATTTCGCCTCATCTGCGATGACATCTGAAAATCTGTGTGCGTGACTAATAAACATTCATTTGGTAATTGTCTTTGGAATGAACAGCTCTCCTATGATGGAGCATTTTCATTATTACATTCAACTCACTTCGTACAATATGTATTGTACCTTGTCAAGTTGAATAAAGAACACTTGCTATATTTTGGAGCAACAGTGTTTGACTAGTTTTAATACAGAGATCAGTTAACCATTTCCTCGAGGTGCAACACACACACACGCACACACACACACACACAAGTTTTAGCCTTTCTGCTGAGCATATTATAATATTATAGCCTGACAGATGGCAAAATGATTCATATTTATTGGTGGTGGATACAAGCATTTATCTTTTTTGCCTGTCAGCTCAGCGATAATAGATAAATCACCAACAAACCCACACCGAATCTGATTGGTTGCAATTATCACAAGTATGGTCTCATTTCTACTAAATAAGATTACCACACAGACTGTGCAGGAAGTATTACACACTTTGCATAACAGCCTATTGTGATGTTGGTGCAAGATTGTGATATCTCCTAGGCTACAGCACAGCTCCAAAACATATGGTTTGAATATATCCCTATAGGAATATTACAGTAACCACCCATGTTTATTAATCCATTTGTCAACTGCAAAGCACTATTCGTATAATAGTCTTCTTTGTCATTATACCTTTTTGTTCATACGTTTTACTTGTATTATAGACAGAACATGGTGAACTGTTTGAAAGGCCGTTAGCAGTATTATTTGCATGTTGTCCTCAATCAATGAAATCCATGTTGTTTCTGAAAAAACAGTATAATCAACATTAACATCTGTATCATATTCTTTCATCTCTGTAACTAATACATGTAACACTAGTAAACACCCAGTCTATCAGTAACCCACCATGATAACATTAAATAGCTTCCCACTGGGCACAAACGTCAATCCAACATTTACTCCACGTGTGTTAAACGTCATTTAATAGAAAGGACGTGGAAACAGCGTTGATTGAACCAGTTTGTGCCCTATGTGTTTCCTTGACCCGCTATGGAATTCAAACAAATATACAGGAGATTTAAGAGTCCTGATTTCCCTTCTCTACCAACATGCTTCCCAGGGTTGGGCTAACAGCAATATGCTCGGACATTGAAGGGCATTTTGTGTGAGGGTCTGTGTTTGTGTCTAATGTTTGCCTATCTATGAAAAATACATGGTAGAGTTTGTAAGGTTAAACTAACAGGCTTTGAGGCAGTGCCACGTTTTCATGGAATGAGATTTACAGAGTTAACAAGAAACAGAGCTATTGGGTGCAGTGGGCACCTCTCTCATGGAAAGACAGAAAAGAGACCAGTCTCTTCCTCTTTCTTTCCTGGGAAAGCCATCATTCACAGTGATTCATATTCCAGTGAGAGAGTCTATTCGTTGTTATAACAGATTTGACCATTGGCCATGTATCATATGGATGATTAGGACATGTTAAGATAGTATTTGAACCGATCCTTGTTTGAGTTCCCAGGGCCCACTAAGTACCCAAATCTCCATTGAACTTACTGGGAGCTGATGCTATAATTATTTTAAAAATATTGTATTTTAGTCCAAATCCATATACTTCAAAATCCATCACACATAAGAATGAGTGTTAACTGGGCTGGCAGGTAGTCTAGCGATTAAGAGCGTTGGACCAGTAACCGAAGGGTCACTGGTTCGAATCCCTGAATTGACTTGGTGAAAGGTCTGTCGATATGCACTTGGGCAAGGCACTTAACCCCAATTGCTCCTGTAAGTCACTCTTGATAAGATTGTTTACTATAATGTAATTGTGATAGTTTGGATATTGTAGCGCTGCATTCTGCCTGTTGGAGCACCAGGGGGAGCTGTTGTATAACAAGTTGAACAGTGTTCTTAATGTTCTGTATAGGCAGAGTAATGCAGTAGTGTATTTCGCTTTCATTCTCTCACCGGCCCTCCAGTCAGACCTCCATGGTAAGGTCAGAGAAGCAGGCCGTTCCTAAACCTTATGCCCAGGAGAGGAGAGTCTCCTCTGTAACTCCAGATTGAGAGTGTGTGTTTGAGAGAGAAATGCTGGTCATGTTTAGATTTCCTTCAAACATTTGGATAAATTGTTAGCTTTTTACAGAGAAACATGATCCAGCAACTGCTGAAGATAACATAGAGTTTTGGTTTTGAGAGGAAAGAATTTACTCTGTCCTTTACCCCTGTATCGCTCACTTGCTAACTCTGTCACTCGCTCAATTGAATTTCAATTCAATTTCAATTTAAGGGGCTTCATTGCCAAAGCAAGTGAAATATATATATATGTTTTACAGTAAAGATTACCCTCACAAAAGTTCCAAAAGAATAAAGACATTTCAAATGTCATATTATCTCTCTCTGTCTCGCTCTCTCCCTTGGTTACTCTCTCTCTTTCTCAGTTCAAAGGTGTCATCAGTATTCACCCCTTGGATTTAAAAAAAAAAACAGCTGTGAGTGTTCTTGGGTAAGTCTCTAAGAGTGATTACAACTGTGAGTGTTCTTGGGTAAGTCTCTAATAGTGATTACAGCTGTGAGTGTTCTTGGGTAAGTCTCTAAGAGTGATTACAGCTGTGAGTGTTCTTGGGTAAGTCTCTAAGAGTGATTACAACTGTGAGTGTTCTTGGGTAAGTCTCTAATAGTGATTACAGCTGTGAGTGTTCTTGGGTAAGTCTCTAAGAGTGATTACAGCTGTGAGTGTTCTTGGGTAAGTCTCTAAGAGTGATTACAGCTGTGAGTGTTCTTGGGTAAGTCTCTAAGAGTGATTACAGCTGTGAGTGTTCTTGGGTAAGTCTCTAAGAGTGATTACAGTTGTGAGTCTTCTTGGGTAAGTCTCTAAGAGTGATTACAGCTGTGAGTGTTCTTGGGTAAGTCTCTAAGAGTGATTACAGCTGTGAGTGTTCTTGGGTAAGTCTCTAAGAGTGATTACAGCTGTGAGTGTTCTTGGGTAAGTCTCAAAGAGCTTTGCACACCTGGATTGTGAAATATTTGACCACTATTCCTTTCAGAATTCTTCAAGCTCTGTCAAAGTGTTGGGATCATTGCTGGACAGCCATTTTTTTGCGGGAGGTTTTCAAGCAGATTTAAGTCAAAACTGTAACTTGGCAACTCAGAAGACATTCACTGTCTTCTTGGTAAGCGACTCCAGTGTAGATTTGGCCTTGTGTTGTAGGTTTTTGCTGAAAGGTGAATTCCTCTCCCAGTGTTTGGTATAAAGCAGACTGAAGGTCTTCCTCTAGGATTGTGTCTGTGGTTAGGTCGATTCTGTTTTTTTTCATCCTGAAAAACTCCCTAGTCTTTACTGATGTCAAGCATACCCATACCATGATGCAGCTTCCACCATACTTGAAAATTAGGAGGCAATTATTCAGTGATGTGTTGCGTTGGATTTGCCCCAAACATAAGGCTTTGCATTTAGGCCAAAAAGTGTATTCCTTTGCCGTGTTTAAAAAAAAAAAGGTATTACTTTAGTGCCTTGTTGCATACAGGATGCATGTTTTGGAATATTTTATTTCGGTATATTATTTTATTTATTTTCACTCTGTCATTTAGTTCATTATTGTGGAGTGTACGATGTTGATCCGTACTCTGTTTTATCCCATCACTGCCATTGAACTCTGGAGCTGTTTTATAATCACTAATGTCCTTATGGTGATATTATGTGTAGATCAATTAGTATTTTATGTAGATCAATAACCAACAGAAAATATCACAATTACATCTATTTCAATCCCACTTTGTAATGCAACAAAATCAGAAAAAAATCCTGGGTGGTGAGTACTTATGATACCCACTGTATGTTAACCTTGCCAAAGAAACTCTCTCTCTCTCTCTCTCTCTCTCTCTCGCTTATTTGCTCCCTTTACCTCTGAGGATTTGAAAAGATCACAGCACCATGTATACACAATATAACATGTTTTTATTTCAGTGTTTTAGTGTGTTTCGACAGCTAGCGTTGGTGGCTAACCGCTGCTAATGATCTCCTGTGTTGTAGGCTTTCACTAGCAAAGACATATTCTTACCAAGACCTTAAATTAGCACTCACACTGTGCTGAGAGAACCTCAATTACAATTTAATTTCTGCCTGCGAGTTGGGAAGACACATGGTTATGGTTGTGGTGATTGCATTTGATTATTTTGTGTTCTGTGGGGAAAATAAGTTGGGCTTGACACAATGATTATTGATGGCCTTTTGTGTGGAATAGAAAACTCTGAAATAGTGTTTAGAAAATCTGTATTTGCTGGAACATTTGAGAGGGTCAAGAGCTTCAGTCTTTATTTAACTAGGCAAGTCAATTAAGAACAAATTCGTATTTACAATGACAGCCTACCCCGGCAAAACCCTCCCCTAACCTGGACGATGCTGGGCCAATTGTGCGCCGCCCTATGGGACTCCCAATCATGTGATACAGTCCGGGATCAAACAAGGGTCTGTAGTGACGCCTCTAGCACTGAGATGCAGTACCTTAGACAGCTGCGCCACTCGAGAGCTCCCAGTCATTCAGGACATTCATGTCAAACGTCTGAGAAAGGCCCAGAAAATTGCTAAAAATTACCCCAGACATGGATTGTTCTCTTTGCTTCCGTCCAGCAAAATTATTCAGCCCCTTTACTTCCAGTGCAGCAAACTCTCTCCAGAAGTTCAGTGAGGATCTCTGAATGATCCAATGATCCAATGTTGACCTAAATGACTAATGATGATAAATACAATCCACCTGTGTGTAATCAAGTCTCCGTATGAATGCACCTGCACTGTGATAGTCTCAGAGGTCCGTTAAAAGCGCAGAGAGCATCATGAAGAACAAGGAACACACCAGGCAGGTCCGAGATACTGTTGTGAAGAAGTTTAAAGCCGGATTTGGATACAAAAAGATTTCCCAAGCTTTAAACATCCCAAGGAGCACTGTGCAAGCGATAATAATGAAATGGAAGGAGTATCAGACCACTGCAAATCTACCAAGACCTGGCCGTCCCTCTAAACTTTCAGCTCATACAAGGAGAAGACTGATCAGAGATGCAGCCAAGAGGCCCATGATCACTCTGGATGAACTGCAGCGATCTACAGCTGAGGTGGGAGACTCTGTCCATAGGACAACAATCAGTCGTATATTGCACAAATCTGGCCTTTATGGAAGAGTGGCAAGAAGAAAGCCATTTCTTAAAGATATCCATAAAAAGTGTCGTTTAAAGTTTGCCACAAGCCACCTGGGAGACACACCAAACGTGTGGAAGAAGATGCTCTGGTCAGATGAAACCAAAATTGAACTTTTTGGCAACAATGCAAAACGTTATGTTTGGCGTAAAAGCAACACAGCTCATCACCCTGAACACATCATCCCCACTGTCAAACATGGTGGTGGCAGCATCAGACCTGAGACTGGGACGGAGATTTGTCTTCCAACAAGACAATGATCCAAAACATAAAGCAAAATCTACAATGGAATGGTTCAAAAATAAACATATCCAGGTGTTAGAATGGCCAAGTCAAAGTCCAGACCTGAATCCAATCGAGAATCTGTGGAAAGAACTGAAAACTGCTGTTCACAAATGCTCTCCATCCAACCTCACTGAGCTCGAGCTGTTTTGCAAGGAGGAATGGGAAAAAAATTCAGTCTCTCGATGTGCAAAGCTGATAGAGACATACCCCAAGCGACTTACAGCTGTAATCGCAGCAAAAGGTGACGCTACAAAGTATTAACTTAAGGGGGCTGAATAATTTTGCACGCCCAATTTTTCAGTTTTTGATTTGTTAAAAAAGTTTGAAATATCCAATAAATGTCGTTCCACTTCATGATTGTGTCCCACTTGTTGTTGATTCTTCACAAAAAAATACAGTTTTATATCTTTATGTTTGAAGCCTGAAATGTGGCAAAAGGTCGCAAAGTTCAAGGGGGCCGAATACTTTCACAAGGCACTGTATATTGGTTACTATTACCATAAGTATTTATTCTGCTACTGGTCACGTTTTATCCCTGTTTATATGTACATACAGTACCTACCGCAATTACTCCAGGTTGTGTGTGTTTATTTTATTTTATCATTTAAAAACAACGTACGCATACACAGTTATGCACTTGATTAAGAATCATTGAGGATATAACAAAAAAGTCTATGACTTATTTGCATTGTGGTCCTTTTCCATGAGAGCCGTGCACATTGTAAGAATGGTACTGCACTGACCTGTATTGTCACGGCTGTTCAAAGGAGAGGACCAAGGTGCAGCGTGGTGAGCGTACATTTTCTTTATTTTCATCAAAATGACGCCAAACACTACAAAAAAAACAAACCGTGAAGCTCAAAAGCAAAGTGCTCTTAACAGAGACAACCTCCCACAAACACAGGTGGGGAAAAAGGGTACCTAAGTATGGTTCCCAATCAGAGACAACGATAGACAGCTGTCCCTGATTGAGAATCATACCCGGCCAACCACAAAGAAATAGAAAACATAGAACACAAAACATAGAATTCCCACCCCAACTCACGCCCTGACCAAACCAAAATAGAGACATAAAAAGGATCTCTAAGGTCAGGGCGTGACATGTATTCACTATAACTTGTATTCTCCTGTTCCTTTTCTTCTCTCATTCTTCTCCTGTGTGTTTCTTATCTAGATTTTTTACTTTTATTACTGCATTGTTAGGGAAGTAAGCGTTTCACTGTTTTACACCTGCTGTATCCTGTGCATGTGACAAACATTGAAACTTGACCAGGATAAACTCACGTCACTATTTATAGCTTGATTATTCATTATGTCCAGTGATTTAAAAGAGGGAAACCCAGACCTTGAAATTCACTTCAACCAAACACATTATTCCTAATGTTCGATGTGAGGTTCGGCATTTTCCATATTTTCCATCTGTCACGACCTTCAAAACACATCAGTCATCAGTGTTAATTGTTGCATATGTAAAATCTGAGGTAGCCCAGAACACAAACTTGCCTCCACATACTGGGCAAAAACTGGTTCAATCCACATTGTTTCCAAAACTGATTGGACCTGAATTTTTTTTTTAACCTAAATCAAATGACATGGTGACATGTTTTGTTGATTTCACGTTAGTTGACAATCAACCAAATGTAAATCAAAACTAGACGTTGAACTGATGTCTGTGCCCAGTGGGCAGCTTCTAGCCACAACTCTTTAAACAGACACACAGACACAGACACAGACACACACAGATACACACACACACACACACACACACACACACACACACAGCTCTCACAAACAAACCTCTCTCCCCACAACTCTTTAAAAAGCCATGCGTTGGTGGAATACTCAGCATTTTAGGGAAATGTGATCCCAAGCTATAAGAATATAGCAGGCAGGCTTTGAACATTGTGTGTGTGCGTGCGTGCGTGTGTGTGTGTGTGTGTGTCTGTGTGTGCTGAGCCTTTGTGATGAGTGGTCTCAGCTGTGCAGGACACACAGTCATGACAACCAATCAGAGATAATTCAGAATCAGAGTGGATATGACGGCTGCATGGTCACCCGGGGGGAACTGTGTCTCTCTCTCTCTCTCTCTCTCTCTCTCTCTCTCTCTCTCTCACTTTCTCTCTCTCTCTCTCTCTCTTTCTCTCTTTCTCTCGGTTTCTTTCTATTCCACCGTTTATCTTGCTACCTATACCACAGTCATTGGTTTATAATGACAACCAACATTTTCCATACCTTGCCTATTTGGTATTATGTTCGTTGGCACCATGTAGCCTACAGTGTGTTTTATTCTTTATCCCTATCGTAGTGAGCAGTGTAAAAGTACCACAAACGTTCAAGTATCTTATGCACTACTAGATAGTGATTGTCTCGGTTTATAATTAATCTAGCTAGCCACTAATCCAACCAAGGAAACGTCTGATAAAAAGTTACATTTCCACTCAAAGCAGAAGTCCTAGCTGACGAGCTCAGAATTAGGAGCGTTCCATCCAGTCAGACCCATGATAGCGTGATCATAAAAACACAGGGAATTAAAAAGATGAGGAAAGTGGACTTTTTCCCGAGAGCTTTTGTTTAGTTAATTCCCTGTCGTCGACATCACTGCGCTAGCTCCGTTAGCCTGGAGAAAACGAGCGAGGAAGAGATTACATTTCAACTTCTAATTAAGGCAGCTTATTTACATATAGCTTTATAAATCATAATATATGCTAATGTGAATTTACACGGCAGAGTGCTGTGTAGACAGTTCACGTGTCCTAAATATGTCCATAAACATTATGTTTTTAAATAAATGTGTAATTTCTAGCTGCTTATCATGCATCTTCCTAAAATGTTTTCCAATTATGTGTTTTTCTTACATTGTTGAGTCGAGTGCAATTATGGTTTAGTGTAGATTACACGCTGCTCTACCCGCAAGACATACGCAATCAGAACGCAATTCAAAACACCGCAGTCATTTCTGTTTTACAGCTTGCGTTTCAGATTTGATGTAAATGTTATTTATAGGGTTTTAGTATAGGACAAGATATCTCGAGCAGAATGGTTGTCTGCGTTTATTTTGCCAAAGGACCACCCTTTTAGACCAATCAACCGCTGGATCTAATCCATGGAACTCCCCCACATTCAACTGAGATGATCCAGAATAGTCTGGAATCCACTCCAAACCTACTGTAGGAACTTCTAGAACAACACGTACTACATGTAGAACTGGGATGATTCCAAATTTGCATAACTGATAATAAAGCAAAGAGACATCCAAGGCAGTCCTATGTATTTTAGACAGCATTTGTTGTATTGGAACACTGGAATGGTCTAAGGCAAAAAAGATCAACAGGAAAATGTGTTAATGTTTCTAAGCTTGCTGCCTGTTTGCATTTTTGGTGTGTGTGTAAGCGTGTGTTCCATGTTTTCCCTCAGGTTAAAATTGAAAACACGTCCTTCCTCTCGCTCTCTCGCTCTCTCTCCATTCTCCCACTCCCTTCTTTATAGCACCCCTGGAAAATGGTTGTCATTTGTTTGTGTGAACTTCCCATAACCCTCGGGAGTGGGGAGCAGTCCTGAATAAAACTCAGCGTGTGTGCTGTGCATTCTGTCAACCAACCTAATTCTCCCCCTCTCCTCTTCTCCTTCTTGCTTTTCCTCTTCCTCATATGTACCCTCCCCTCTCCTCATTATCAAGTTCTTCCTCTCTTCCTGCTCTTCTCTACATCTGGTTTCTCTCCTTCCACCTCCTTCCTCACAATTATTTGACGGTCTTCAATCTTCCTCTTTATCCCCCTTCCTTTCTCTCCTTCTCCCTTCTTCTATAATTCCCCTCTTCTGCATTCTCCTCTTCTATATTCCCCTCTTCTATATTCCTCTGTTCTATATTCCCCTCTTCTATATTCCTCTGTTCTATATTCCCCTCTTCTATATTCCTCTGTTCTATATTCCTCTGTTCTATATTCCCCTCTTCTATATTCCTCTGTTCTATATTCCCCTCTTCTATAATTCCCTCTTCTGCATTCCCCTCTTCTATATTCCCCTCCTCTATATTCCTCTGTTCTATATTCCTCTGTTCTATATTCCCTCTTCTATATCCCCCTCTTCTATATTCCTCTGTTCTATATTCCCCTCCTCTATATTCCTCTGTTCTATATTCCCCTCCTCTGTATTCCTCTGTTCTATATTCCCCTCTTCTATAATTCCCTCTTCTGCATTCCCCTCTTCTATATTCCCCTCTTCTATATTCCTCTGTTCTATATTCCTCTGTTCTATATTCCCCTCTTCTATAATTCCCTCTTCTGCATTCCCCTCTTCTATATTCCCCTTTTCTATATTCCCCTCTTCTATATTCCTCTATTCTATATTCCCCTCTTCTATATTCCTCTGTTCTATATTCCCCTCCTCTATATTCCTCTGTTCTATATTCCTCTGTTCTATATTCCCTTTTCTATATCCCCCTCTTCTATATTCCTGTGTTCTATATTCCCCTCCTCTGTATTCCTCTGTTCTATATTCCCCTCCTCTGTATTCCTCTGTTCTATATTCCCCTCTTCTATAATTCCCTCTTCTGCATTCCCCTCTTCTATATTCTCATCTTCTATATTCCTCTGTTCTATATTCCCCTCCTCTGTATTCCTCTGTTCTATATTCCCCTCCTCTGTATTCCTCTGTTCTATATTCCCCTCTTCTATAATTCCCTCTTCTGCATTCCCCTCTTCTATATTTCCCTCTTCTATATTCCCCTCTTCTATATTTCTCGCTTCTATATTCCCCTCTTCTATATTCCCCTCTTCTATATTCCCCTTTTCTATATTCCCCTCTTCTATATTCCCCTCCTCTATATTCCCCTCTTCTATATTCCTCGCTTCTATATTCCCCGCTTCTATATTCCCCTCTTCTATATTCCCCTCTTCTATATTCCCCTCTTCTATATTCCCCTCTTCTATATTCCCCTCTTCTATATTGCCCTCTTCTATATTCCCCTCTTCTATATTCCCCTCTTCTATATTCCCCTCCTCTATGTTCTCCTCTTCTATATTCCTCGCTTCTATATTCCTCTCTTCTATATTCCTCTCTTCTATACTATCCTCTATATTCCCTCTTCTATATTCCTCTCTTCTATACTATCCTCTATATTCCCCTCTTCTATATTCCTCTCTTCTATACTATCCTCTATATTCCCCTCTTCTATATTCCTCTCTTCTATACTATCCTCTATATTCCCCTCTTCTATATTCCTCGCTTCTATATTCCCCTCTTCTATATTGCCCTCTTCTATATTCCTCTCTTCTATATTCCCCTCTTCTATATTGCCCTCTTCTATATTCCTCTCTTCTATATTCCCCTCTTCTATATTCCCCTCTTCTATATTGCCCTCTTCTATATTCCTCTCTTCTATATTCCCCTCTTCTATATTGCCCTCTTCTATATTCCTCTCTTCTATATTCCCCTCTTCTTATATATTCCTCGCTTCTATACTATCCTCTATATTCCCCTCTTCTATATTCCTCTCTTCTATACTATCCTCTATATTCCCCTCTTCTATATTCCTCGCTTCTATATTCCCCTCTTCTATATTGCCCTCTTCTATATTCCTCTCTTCTATATTCCCCTCTTCTATATTCCCCTCTTCTATATTGCCCTCTTCTATATTCTCCTCTTCTATATTCCCCTCTTCTATATTCCCCTCTTCTATATTCCCCTCTTCTATATTCCCCTCTTCTATATTGCCCTCTTCTATATTCCCCTCTTCTATATTCCCCTCTTCTATATTGCCCCCTTCTATATTGCCCTCTTCTATATTCCTCGCTTATATATTTTCCTCTTCTATATTCCCCTCTTCTATATTCCTCTGTTCTATATTCCTCGCTTCTATATTCCCCTCTTCTATATTGCCCTCTTCTATATTCTCCTCTTCTATATTCTCCTCTTCTATATTCCCCTCTTCTATATTCCCCTCTTCTATATTCCTCGCTTCTATATTCCCCTCTTCTATATTGCCCTCTTCTATATTCTCCTCTTCTATATTCCCCTCTTCTATATTCCCCTCTTCTATATTGCCCTCTTCTATATTCCCCTCTTCTATATTCCCCTCTTCTATATTCCCCTCTTCTATATTGCCCTCTTCTATATTCCTCGCTTCTATATTCCCCTCTTCTATATTCCCCTCTTCTATATTCCCCTCTTCTATATTGCCCTCTTCTATATTCCCCTCTTCTATATTCCCCTCTTCTATATTCCCCTCTTCTATATTCCCCTTTTCTATATTCCTCGCTTCTATATTCCTCTCTTCTATATTCCTCTCTTCTATACTATCCTCTATATTCCCTCTTCTATATTCCTCTCTTCTATACTATCCTCTATATTCCCCTCTTCTATATTCCTCTCTTCTATACTATCCTCTATATTCCCCTCTTCTATATTCCTCTCTTCTATACTATCCTCTATATTCCCCTCTTCTATATTCCTCGCTTCTATATTCCCCTCTTCTATATTGCCCTCTTCTATATTCCTCTCTTCTATATTCCCCTCTTCTATATTGCCCTCTTCTATATTCCTCTCTTCTATATTCCCCTCTTCTATATTCCCCTCTTCTATATTGCCCTCTTCTATATTCCTCTCTTCTATATTCCCCTCTTCTATATTGCCCTCTTCTATATTCCTCTCTTCTATATTCCCCTCTTCTTATATATTCCTCGCTTCTATACTATCCTCTATATTCCCCTCTTCTATATTCCCCTCTTCTATATTCCCCTCTTCTATATTGCCCTCTTCTATATTCCCCTCTTCTATATTCCCCTCTTCTATATTGCCCCCTTCTATATTGCCCTCTTCTATATTCCTCGCTTCTATATTCCCCTCTTCTATATTCCCCTCTTCTATATTCCTCTGTTCTATATTCCTCGCTTCTATATTCCCCTCTTCTATATTGCCCTCTTCTATATTCTCCTCTTCTATATTCTCCTCTTCTATATTCCCCTCTTCTATATTCCCCTCTTCTATATTCCCCTCTTCTATATTCCTCGCTTCTATATTCCCCTCTTCTATATTGCCCTCTTCTATATTCTCCTCTTCTATATTCCCCTCTTCTATATTCCCCTCTTCTATATTGCCCTCTTCTATATTCCCCTCTTCTATATTCCCCTCTTCTATATTCCCCTCTTCTATATTGCCCTCTTCTACATTCCTCGCTTCTATATTCCCCTCTTCTATATTCCCCTCTTCTATATTCCCCTCTTCTATATTCCCCTCTTCTATATTGCCCTCTTCTATATTCCCCTCTTCTATATTCCCCTCTTCTATATTCCCCTCTTCTATATTCCCCTTTTCTATATTCCTCGCTTCTATATTCCCCTCTTCTATATTCCCCTCTTCTATATTCCCCTCTTCTATATTCCCCTCTTCTATATTGCCCTCTTCTATATTCCCCTCTTCTATATTCCCCTCTTCTATATTCCTCGCTTCTATATTCCCCTCTTCTATATTCCTCTGTTCTATATTCCCCTCTTCTATATTCCCCTCTTCTATATTCCTCTGTTCTATATTCCCCTCTTCTATATTCCCCTCTTCTATATTCCTCGCTTCTATATTCCCCTCTTCTATATTCCTCTGTTCTATATTCCCCTCTTCTATATTCCCCTCTTCTATATTCCTCGCTTCTATATTCCCCTCTTCTATATTCCCCTCTTCTATATTCCTCGCTTCTATATTCCCCTCTTCTATATTCCTCTGTTCTATATTCCCCTCTTCTATATTCCCCTCTTCTATATTCCCCTCTTCTATATTCCTCTCTTTCGGGAATATAGACACATTTCATTACTGAACCACACATCTTATCAGACATTCTCTCTTCCTAACACATCTTCATCCCAGAACTCTCATCACACACACACACACACACACACACACACACACACACACACACACACACACACACACACACACACACACACACACACACACACACAAAAGCATCACAGAGAAGAAGAGGGGTGTGTGTGCAGTGCATGAAAATGTTTGTCAAACTATTTGTATTACCCCCCTGACTGGTGTGTTCGAACCGAAAACTCATTTGAATATTGTAAACAAATGTAGCCGAGGGAGAGAAGGTGATAGGTTAACTTGGGCTAGAATGATTTGCATAATTGGCTCTGGTGGTTTAAATTACAGCACACTGTATGGGTGAAGGGAGAGGGATGGAGGGAGGGAGGGAACTTACAGCCCAAACCAGCCAATTGGAGTGTAGAAACTCCCTCTCTGTCCAACCCGTCGAAATACAGGTCCCTCCCCTCAGCCTGTCCCCATCACAACCAAGGTGTCAGATTGCTGTGTGTGTGTGTGTGTGTGTGTGTGTGTGTGTGTGTGTGTGTGTGTGTGTGTGTGTGTGTGTGTGTGTGTGTGTGTGTGTGTGTGTGTGTGTGTGTGTGTGTGTGTGCGTGTGTGTGTGTGTAAGCCAGACAAGGAGAGAGGGAATGAATTTGCATTCCATATCTGCACCCAAAATGTGGAAGGCGAGGGAGGCCACACAGAGAGAGTTGAGTGGAGAGGGAGGGCCCATTTCCCCTCTACAAAATAAAACCCAATTTTCGCAGCTCCATATCCTGGCTGAATTGTGTGTATGTGTGTATATGTGTGCGTGTACAGGGATAAGGGCACAGTAAATAAATCACGGGGGCTTTCTAGCAGAAGGTCACTGTCTGACCCCTCTGTCTCATTTTAGGACACACACACACACACATACACACACACACACGCACACACGCACACACACAAACACACACACATTGTCTGACAGTCTCCTGCCCCTGATTTCGGGGAGACCTGGGATATTCTCCAACCATATTACCTTCTCCCACAGTCGGTGTCAGATTGGAGTCAGACACACTCTCACACACACCTAGACAGTCAGTCAGGGAGACCGGAGGGAGGGCCGAAACGCTCTGGTAAATATATCTAAATCTTTGATCAAGTTTTTTGTGTGTTTGCATTGGCATGCGATTCCATGTCTCTCTTTGACATTTAAGGTGAGATTTTGTTATAATTGGGCCTGTGTGTGTGTGTGTGTGTGTGTGTGTGTGTGTGTGTGTGTGTGTGTGTGTGTGTGTGTAAGTGTAACTGAGCACATCTATACCCAAAGCTGTCTGGATCCTTATCTGTCCTTTTAGAGAGGTGGTTTTGGTGGGAGTGGCTGACCATCATCTACTGTATAATCATGTGAGGGAGGTCTTTACTTCATCACAGTGCTCCATTGGTGGGAGAGGGAGAACTCATTTTCATAGGGATGATTGACAAATGTGAGTAACCGTCTGTAACCATTTTCAGTAAATTAAACTTGCTTGTAAATGCTGATGATGAGCCTGAAAATATGTGCTGTCATAAAATGTACATTTTTTTATAAAAAAAAAAGATACATATTTTTTTCTTGAATTGTTAATGTAAAACAAGCCTCTAAAATGAATTTAAATAAGACATGAATATTACTGAGTTTAGTTTGGTTATTTATTGTGCTAACATTGAATTATTCAGTCATACTTAAAACAGATACATGGAAAAGACATATACATTTTAACATCAATTCTGATACTGAAATGATTCTAAAATGAGGTTGTTACTATGAAGATAAATGCAATAAGACATATAATTACAATAAATCAGTGCCAATTCACATACAGCATGCACTGAATAGTTATACAACTATACATTATTAACAAATACATACCTTATTATCAAACATTATTATTATACTTATGCAACAAAAAAAATATATATTCTCATGAGACATTTACTTTATTTTCGTATTATTATCTTTGACTATTTCTTATGGTTGTTGCATTATCGAGAAGGAACCTGCTAGTAAGCATTAAATGGAAGGGTGTATACCATGTGTATCCCTTACATATGACTAATAAAACATGAAACCAAGGCAAGATCAGAATTTAGTAAACATTGTCAGTACATAGAAATCAGAAGAACATGAAATAAATGTGGCTGATTTAAAACCTACCCTTTCTTCCTCTGGTTTTGGACACCAGCTGCATGCAGTAATATGAAACAGTTAGAGGAAACAAGAGATTGGGGTCTCTCTCTCTCTCTCCTGCTCTATCTCTCTCTCTCTCCTGCTCTCTCTCCTGCTCTATCTCTCTCTCTCTCCTGCTCTCTCTCCTGCTCTCTCTCTCTCTCTCTCTCTCTCTCTCTCCCTCCTGCTCTCTCTCCCGCTCTCTCTCTCTCTCTCTCTCTCTCTCTCTCGCTCTCCTCATCTGACACATTGGAAATGAGAAACAAGGTGCACATTTTCAAATTCTTCCTAGAAAGGTGTAGCAGACATTGTGTTCACCTTCTCTACACCTTTCCCATTCTCTTTTTCCCTCTACATGTCCCTCCAAATCAAATCTTCCTTCTCTTTCTACATTTCCTAAAATCTTACCCCATTTCCCCCTCCCTCTCTCCCTCCATCCCTCCATCCGTCTCTGACCTTCAGCTTTGTGAGGGTGGAAATTGTGAACACCTAACTAGGGGGCTTAAGTGTAATCATGTAGTTAGCTGTAGAGATAGATTTAGACCAGGCAGACTGAGACTGACTGGTCCTGGGTCTGAGACTGATCCTTTATGGAAACAAACGCACACACACAACGCCCTGCCCAGAATGATTGGAGAGGAAATCAGACATTTGGTGTCTACTTCTACTTCCATAGGTGTCTGGCACTGGTACACATTCCACCAGGCTTAAACTAATAGTGTTGTCTTAGGAACGGACTTCTGGGAAAACTGGGAATACATTGAGCGCTTTGTTCTTCGCTTTGACTGTAGGCATTTAAGGTTTGTCAGGGTGTTTTACATTTTTCTCATTAACCATTTATTAATTATTTATCTTCTTGTGTTCTTTGGGGAGTTTGTATTAATGTCACGATTTTCTGTCTCAGATCTTTCAAAAATCTAAAACCCAATCAGTTAACTTCAAGAAAGCCTGAACACACAATGGCAGGCAGGTCACCACGACAGCAGTCAGTATTCAACGTCCATCCATGTCTGAGGAGGTGACGTAGAAACCGGACACTAGGGACAACAATAAGCGCTGTTACCTTCAAGTAGGCTTTTGTTTTGCTAGGGTGTTGTGGACGGGGATGACAGATGGGCGTAAGCATCTGCCTCAGGTCCGAAGGTTGCATGTTTGAATACAGTGATAGAAAGTTGTTTTTTATCTATTTTTTTATAAGCCTATCCGAAACCTTAATCCTTACCTTAACCATTCAAAGTTAATGCCCAACCTTAAGAATTCAGAGTTAATTCCTAAAAATGTACCTTGAAAGGACACAAAGAAGTAACCAAACACTTAAAATTTGACATTTGGACAGTAGCGGTGTGTGGGTAAACTCACTGGGGAAGCCAAGCCAGAAAAAAAGCCACATTACAACCTATGTGCTGTGATAATTGCATTGCTTGCTCTATAAATGATTAGTTCATATGCCTTGCGACTGTGGGCTAAGACAATATGAAGAAACAGTTGCAAAATAAATTCAACCAAACCAGAGAGCAACCTCTGTCTGGGGAAGTCCACAAAGCATGTTCCATGTAACAAACTGTTACATGACCTACAGCAAGGTCAAGCAAGTTAATGTTTCTGACATTTTCAGACTACTAAACAACTATTGATTTAGAACCACGGAGAGTTACTGCAAGTCTCAAAGAAAACAGGAGCTGCCTCCACTATTCCAGCATCATCATCATCAAATCACCTATGCTTAGTCTAATACAGTGACAACTAAACGATACTAAAAACAATTTAGTCCAGTCAACGTAAGCTAAATGTTATCTGGTTGTCCATGGTTCTGATTTGTGTGTGTGTGTGCGTTCAAGTAGAATAAACATGTTGACTGACCCTACTTGTAGAGAAATGCCATCCTCCTCTCTTAAAGTACACACTTTAGTTTTTGTTGTCCTAGGCTACCTGGCTAAAATGCTTGCTCGCTAGCCTAACTTCCTTTCATGGGCAACGTTAGCTAGTTAACATTAGAGGGTCAGTTTTAGCTAGCTAGCTAGCCACCGGAGGACAACAGCACAATGAGATGCAACAATTCAAGTTGTTTCTGTCAATGGCATATTCATCTTGATGTGATGTGATTGGACTGAAGCCAAATCCAACTGGCTTCCCTTGACACTTTAATTTTGGTGCGCCAGAACTATTCACTGTTGAGCTACCTCAGTTTAGCTCAACACTGATTGGATTTCATTTCATACTTTTTTAATCAAGGGAGGCCAA